>NC_133589.1:900000-1158901 GCF_964106895.1 Numenius arquata | reverse complement strand
CAAACCAAAACCCAATTCACAAATACCCAAACTGATTTTTCTTCCTGATTCCAAATAAGAACTCAAATAACTCTCTTGAACAGAATTTTCCCAGGTCAGCGTTTCTGTCTTAAGTGAATTCCCCCATTCCCCCAACATGCGCTGGCAGCCCAGAAAGCCCCCGCACCCTGGGCTGCATCCCCAGCAGCGTGGCCAGCAGGGGGGGGGGGATTCTGCCCCTCTGCTCCGCTCTGGGGAGACCCCCCCCCAGTGCTGCCTCCAGCTCTGGGGCCACCAACATCGGAAGGACACGGACCTGTTGGAGCGGGGCCAGAGGAGGCCACGGAGATGCTGGGGGGGGCTGGAGCCCCTCTGCTGTGAGGACAGGCTGAGAGAGTTGGGGGGTTCAGCCTGGAGAAGAGAAGGCTCCGGGGAGACCTTGGAGCCCCTTCCAGTCCCTAAAGGGGCTCCAGGAAAGCTGGGGAGGGACTCTTGATCAGGGAGGGGAGCCATAGGACATGGGGGAACAGTTTTACAATGAAAGAGGGGAGATTGAGATGAGATGTGGGAAGAACTTCTTTGCTGTGAGGGTGGTGAGAGCCTGGCCCAGGTTGCCCAGGGAAGCTGTGGCTGCCCATCCCTGGAGGGGTTCAAGGCCAGGTTGGAGGGGGCTTGGAGCAACCTGGTCTGGTGGGAGGTGTCCCTGCCCAGGGCAGGGGGTTGGAACAACAATAGCTTCAAGGTGGCCTGCAGACACACAAAGGGAATGTAACTCCACTGACCTGCGACTGTGTTTCACAGAGCTCCCTCTTGCACCGACACTGCCTGGTTCCACTGCCGAGAAATTAGATCAAATAAAAGCTCGATTGTTTTGCAATGAATTGCAGCGAGGCAGCGCTGTCGGTTTAATTAGCTCTTAACTCCAAGCTCGGAGCCTCTAATAAAGGTGCTCGGGAGCAGACGGTTAGCAGAAATAAAACAAATGGTGGCGAATTTGCTTCTAACGGGGCTGAGGTTCTTCAGAAGGGAACGGTGCACGGAGAACCTCTCTGGGACTCACCAAGCCCATAACCAGCTGTGTGATCCAGAGCACAGAGAGCGGCGAAATGTGCTGGAAAAACTCACACACGTTGAGTTGGGCCCTGTACAAATTACTTCAGGGGGAAGTTTCGTCCCATACAAAAGATCAGCTTAGGCTAGAACACAACATAAGCCTTATTTTTCAAAGTTTTCAGTGGATTTTGGCAACGGATACCCTGTGGTGGCCTGTTAAACTATGTAAGATATAATCTTTAAGGATTTTAAAGGAAAGATTCCTAAGGAATCTTTCCTTTAAAATCCTTAAAGATTATATCTTACATAGTTTAACAGGCCACACAGGGTATCCGTAGCCAAAATCCACTGAAAACTTTGAAAAATAAGGCTTATGTCCCCTGCTGTTCCTAGCCTCTGCTGTAGCCTGGGAAACTGGAAATGAAGGTGTAAATTTAATTTCTCTGACAATTTTGTTGCTGATGTGTCTTTTCATAGCTGATGGAAATGTGAACTATAGGCAGTGCGACCGTGAGGGTGACTGAGCACTGGCACAGGTTGCCCAGGGAGGCTGTGGACCCTTAATCCTTGGAGATATTCAAAAGCCATCTGAACAGGGTCCTGGGCAACTGACTCTAGGTGGCCCTGCTTGAGCGGGGAGGATGGACCAGGTGCCCTCCAGAGGTCCCTTCCAACCTCACCCATTCCGTGATTCTGTGGACTGGAGCAGAGTCCAGCCCGTAACGGGCTCAGAAATGCCTCTTCACTCCTGCACTAGCGAGCTGCTCTCTTCAAGTCCCCATTTCCTGAGGTGGATCTGCTTTTAGATGGAAAGTCTTGGATGTAAACACCCATCATGCTGGCAGGTGGGTGGTTTGGGGAAGTACAAGTAACTGTGGCTCCAAAGGAACAGAGAAGTCTTATTCTACTTTCACCTCGCTTTTTTTCTCCCCACAGGGAATGAGTGCGGTGTAACCGACCAGCTGGGTCACCTCTGTGGGTGTCAGAAGAGGGTGAATAATTACTAATTTTCACTTGATTCATTTTACATCTTTTCTGTCCCCTGGCCACCTGAAATTCTACTGAGCAGATGACAACTTCCCTGAAAATGAGTCATCATAGCAAACCCTTCTGCGGACAGTTTTTGGACCGTAGCTTATAGTACATAGATCATTTACAGCATTTGTTGTTCAAGACTATAACCGTTTTTATTGGGCCTTTCAGTCTTGGGCAATACCATGACCCCTCACTGGAGGGACAGTAAATACCTAACTCAGATGTTTACAATGATGAATCAACCATTATGACTTTTAAAAACTTTGTTTTCTGAAAGTATTTGCTCTCTTTGCTTGAAACATATTGTTCATGCCAACACATTTGCTAGGAGGTTTGCAGAAAAACCAGACAAAACAGATACAAAGGAGGTAACACATGTTTTAAAATGGGAGACTCATTTTTCTAAAAACATTTGTGTTTCTCAAAGTCTCCAAATACAAGCAATTTTTTTAATTTCACTGAGACAGACGTGCAGCCCAATTAGACTTGACATGAATTAGTAAGCAAGACCCTCCAAATTCTGCTGCTGCAGGAGAAACAACATGTTGCTGTATCCAAAACATCCAGAGGGGAATTATGCAAAGACATTACTCATCACCGAAGCAAAGTCCCAATTGCGAGTTCCCAGCGCTGATTTACGTCTGCACCAACTTCTCTCCCTCTGCGTGTCCCCTTTTGCAACAGGAAAAGGCTTTTGCCTCCCCTGCAGCCCACGTCGCTGAGACATGCCCCTGATCCCCCCGTGATGAATACGCGTGCATCCGTGAATTGCGCCAGCACGGAGCTGACCGGAGGGGGGTCCCCTCACCCCGTGACACCAGCCCAGCCTGGTGGCTAGGGAGACATGGAGCCCCGAGGCACGAACTGAACCGTGTGCCCCCTGTTGTGGCTGTACCCACAACACCGCCTATTTTGCTGGATGGGCAGCATCTGAATCCCTGCATAAACGGAAACGATTCAGGTTTGCTCTCGGTCACAAACCTACTGTGAACTTTCAAATACTGACTGGCAACGCCCATTTCTGGAACACACAATAAAAGCTGTAATTAAATAAATAAATAAATAAATGCTTCTACCGTTGTGGTTGCAGAGACAAGCCTGAAAATGTGACACTGGGGTAGGTGGATGGCTGAGAAACAGAAATAATAATTAAAAAATCAAATTAAAGGAACCACAGGCTGTGTTAGTCTTAAAAATTCCATGACTTCAAAAGAAATTAGAGTATGGGCAAATTCTTGAAGCAGAGGTTGTTGAAGCAGACTCTACCAGTTTGCCTTTCTGGCAGTTGGTGTTGACAAGAAGCTCATAAAGTTATACATAATTTTAGAAAAATGAGCAAAACATAATTTAGTACTCTCTGTAGCTTCAATTGATTATTTCTGGGCTTGAAAACAAGCTATAAAGGAGTTAATGTTGTTGCTGCAGAGGGGAGTCCATTGTCTGTGCTTGGTGCAGCTGGATCCGCTCCTCTGCTCCTCCCTGGGTCCTGGCTGACTTGGGCTCTGTCTGAAGAGGAGAGGTTTGTGCCCTTAGTGCCTCCCCCCTCGTTTAACCCTTGGTGCACAGCTCCCTGACCTGCAGGGAACCCCCTCCTGCCTCACCATCCTGGCCATGGAACCACCAGGATTTGGGCTTCCTTGCCTCCCTGCTCTGCCCAACGCAGGGAGCATCCCAGGATCCATCCCGGCATCCGCAGCGTGGCGCGGGGGCACCTGCGGCACCAGGGCATGGATGGGGAGGTGGTCGTCAGCCACACACAAGGGTGAGCAGAGCCAAACCCCCGTGGGGAATGGCCAGGAGCCTGGGCCACGCAAGGGCTGGAAAAGAGAATTCACTAAGGAGGAGAAAAAGGGAAAAAAAAAATAAATTAACTCTCCTAATGGCCCCCCAGCAGGCTGGAAGGGGCTCCCTGGGGCAGGGACATGCTGATCCCTTGGGAAAGGGCTGTGCTCCACGGAGCAGAGCTTGTCCCCACTCACTGGGAGAAGGAGGGCAGCAGGGAGGAAAGAGAAAGAAAGTGAAATATGTAAAAACAAAACTGAGAAAGGAAGCTGAGAGAGGGAGAAATGAGGGCACAGCTGTTGGATCTGGCAACCCAAAGGCATCCATCTTCCCTGTACAAGTCAGAGGGGAGCTGGTACCACACAAGGTGGCTAAAGCACAGTCTTTGCACCCTGTCCTGTGTCCTCTAGTGGGTGTATGAGACCTGCAGCCCCACAGTTCATGTCTGGGGCTCTCAGCCCAAGGAGCTTTCACTTCCCAGCCACTCCTGCCCAACTGAGCTGCTGGGAGGCCACAGAGCACAGAGCACGGCCACTCATGATGCCATCACTCCCGTTTTCAGCTCCCTGAGCTCCAGAGGAGTGAAGCAAGGTGAGGAGAGGACAGGGACACGGGGCTGCCAGGACACCTCAGCACAGCCGTGATCTCCCCTCCTCTACACAGCTGGTGGGTGGGTGGCTCTGCACGAGTAGCATTGTAATTTGGGGAATTCACTGGTTTGGGCTTGTGTGTTTTATTAAGCAGCAAAAAAAAATATTAAAAAACTTTGATTTTCGGCTGTGAGGAAAGATGCTCTTTCTGAAGAGATGCTCTTTGTGGAGAGAGGCGCAGGGCTGGCACCAGACCACAAAGCAAGCGAGAGACTTTCTGCACACACTCCAGACGGGAGCAGGGCAGCACGTGCCTTTCTCTCCTGCATGGTTGCGATGGGCCATTTTGCCTGCTTTTTGGGAAACAGCGGGAGGTTTCTTTTCCCTGATTATGTGAATAATTAGATATGTTTCAGTATTTACAAGAGATTACTGAACACTTTAATTTCAGGAGAGCCAGCTTGTGTGGGGTGGTGCCACGAGCTGTAGGGGTGGGAGAGAGGAACCCAGCTCAGGTGTGCACCAGGGAGGTTCTCAGCCTCCTTGAGAGAGTTAATCAGGCTCTTAAGTGTCCTCAGGTGGGCTCTGACATGCTCAAAGCTCAGGCCCAGCTGCCTCAGATTCCCTGTTAGCCCTTCACCAGCCTTTGTTCTGCCTGTTTGCAGCCTGGAGAGTCACCGGTAGTGGTGCAGGATCAGGACCTAGTGCCTTGCAGAAGTTGTGTTTTTGTTTTCCACCAGTAAATCTGGAGTCCTGGCCCCTTCCTGCTTCAGGGTGTGCCACAAGCTGAAGTGGTGGCAGAGGCTGGGAAGTGTGATGGTGCATAAGGTAAGAGCAATGTTGCTGCTATATTTGGGTTTATTTTGTTACAGACTCTGCTCTGTGTGTTGCTGGAGGATGAGCTAAGGGGAGAAAAAAAAAAAAGCAATTTTTTTTTTATTATTTGTGTGGAAATTACTGTGCACTTCCTGGTTTTCTGCTGCTTTCTCTTGGCCCTACACTTCTGAGGCTTTGTATTGTGGCGTTGGGCCCCTTGTCCCATCTGGTGAGACTGAGAGCCTTACAGAGTTGTTGACGAAGTTTGACCTATGGGGCTTAATTTTGAAGAGCCTTTATTGATTTGTCACTTAGGAGAGCAGTGATAAGCTGTCCCTCTTACCTGTCCAGGTCTCTCTGGCTCTCTAGCCCCAGCACGGCATCTGCTGTGGCCATGTCTGCTGCAGGAAGGCAAAAGTTGAAGGTTTTTTTGGAGAAGTCTTAGGGTTTGCAGACCAAAGCTTGTTAGCTCCTTTCAACAGGCAGCAAAACCAAAATGTGAGCCCCTTAGGAGTGGTATTTCTTTCGTTGTTTGTCTGAGACTGTGGGCACAGCAAGACCTCAGTCTGCACTGGGGGACCTGATGCTTCACCCGAGTAACCACGGGATGCCAGGGCTGCAGGACTCATCCAGAGGTCCATGGAGTTGTGCCTAAAGGCCTGCCTGGCTCTGTCTGTGCTGCTTCTGACTTGTTTCTGTTATTTGGCTCCAGAAGCATCCCCCAAGAGAGGCACTGGTGGTCCCCTCGGCTGGGGACATGATGCTCCAGTCCCAGGAGCGGGGAGCACTGAGCCAAACCCAGCAGGTTTTCAACATCAGCGCCTGCTTCACCGAAAGTGAAGTGTCTGGTGGAAACGCAGCCATTAAGATGTATTTGAGGTGTGATGCCAAAGGAAAAAAGTTTGAGTCAAAGCAAGAGATGTTGTGATTGTGTTATTTTTTTCCCCTTGGACAAAAACTATTTGAGGCAAATTTGTGAAACAGTTTCACACAAGAAAGCTGGTCAAAACTTGGAAAAGAAAACAGAGATTTTAGTCCTTTCTTTTCCATTCCAAAATACCCCATTTTTTAAATGTGTCCATGATACTTTTTTTTTTTTTATTTTCCCCAGAAGATCAAACAAACCAAAAGTGTTTCAGCTTGGGGCTGAGCAAGAAATCTTTGATTGGCCCCAAATAATGGTGTTTTGTTGTTCAGTGTTTCATTTTCCTGAGGCCAGCAACACGATCATTTGGCATCAATCAAAAAATGCTTTCAATTCTTTGCCCATTTGTGGTCTGATAGATCCTCCCTGCTTTCCTACCAGTCTGGTCTGTCACACTGTGGGACCTCCACATCTTCAGCGCTTGTGCCTTCAAGGCTACAACTGCTCTAGGATTCAAGGAGCCAGGATTTCCGGGTGCCTGAGGCAGTTTTAATCTGTCTTGTCTGACCCTAACACCCAATTTGTTCCCACCATAATTCCTCATGCCCCCGGCATCCAGCATGAAGGAATCTCACCCATTAATGCAAGAATATTTCACTTCTTGTCACTGCAGGATGTAGTAACTTGAAAAAAAACCCAACAAACTTCTGGGAAGGAATTTGTTCCATTGTTATTTAGAATAGTAGTAGTAATAATAATGAAAACAAATATTAATAACCAGACAGGGCCAGTGCTGGGGGCAAGCAGAATTACTACAGCAGCAGAATAGCTGTGCCCCAGCTGTGTTCTGCCCCGGTGAGCAAATCTCTGCTGGAAGAGCCATGGAAAGCCAAGGCTGCTGCGGCTGCTGCTCCAGGACAAAGAGAAAATGCTGAAGGCCACCAATGGCTGCCAGAAGTGAGACCCCCCTGAGCCCTCTTGCCTCAGGGAAACCGTTTTGGCTACTTGGCCATGAAGCCCTGAGCTGCTCCCACTTTTACCGTGTTTTGCCCCAAGGAGTTTTATTGACTCATGTGATAATCCCTAAACCTAAGAACAGTAAAACACAGCACGCCTCAGCAAACATCTTGGAGCACTTTGCAAATATATCTTTTTTTAATCTTTCCCTTTAACATAGGAAATCAGGTAAAGGAAGGGTTAATTGGCTGACCCAAGCAAATCTACCAGGCTGATGGCAAAGCTGACTGAGACATTAGTCTTCATTTATAGAGCCATGAGAGCACCTATGAGTCAATAGCAGTGTATATATTCCCATTCTACAGTTAGTCAGAGTTTTTCTTTATTTGTATAGCAAACTAGATGTATTATTATTTTGGGGTGTTGTTTGCAGGGGCAGGGAGGGGGGAGTTTATTTGTAATACATCATCCAAGTATTAGTGTGCTCAGTGCAGAAGTAATTGTTCAATACTCAAATATCTCAGTGTGTGAGACGGAGCAAGAGTGAAGAACGTTGTCGTGCTACACAGTGGGTGGAAGGGAAGGGAGTTGTGCAATTAAGTGCAGTGTGTGATGTATAAGGCTTTATTTATTATTTTTTTTTCCCTGGACTTAGCAAAATCTCAGTAGATGTCAGGCATGGGCAGGGCAAGCAGCTGATCTCTATTTGAATTTTGGGTGTAGCTCTCTGTGGGTGGGTTTTTCAAAATTAGTCTGTATTTGCAGAGGAACCCAAGTGCAGAACTCTGGGGAGTTCAGCTGGACCATGTCCCTCAGCTGGGCAGACTCAGCAAGATCAAACACATGTGGACAGGATGAGCGGTCACAGGCTTAAGCTGCCCCTCAGGAAACTGAGGTTAAACATTAGGAAAGACTTTCTAGCAGTGAGGGGAGTTGAGTATTACCAGAAATTGCTATGGGAGGCTGTGCACCCAGTGTCACTGGGGGCTTTTAAGAACAGGTTAGAAAAACGTCAGTCAGGAATGATGTAGGTGGATTTGATCCTGACTTGGGTAAGAAGCATGAATTAAATGACCTCCCAAGTTCCCTCTCTGCCCAATTTCCTCTGCTTCCACAGTGTTACGTAGTAGTGGTTGGCAGATAAATTATATTACTTTTTTTTTTTTTTCTTTCCTAAAGTAGATGTTTTGAGTTCTCTCTCCAGTGTAGCACAAATACAGGTCTCAGTCAGAAAACATCCATGAGCAAATACATCTCAGTTTTTAAAGAGGCAAGCAAGCAGCGCACCTTTTTTTTTTTTTTTTTTTTTTTCAAGAGGAAAAAATAAGCCCCCAAAGAAGATGCATCAGCTTGGGGATGTTCATTCTTAAATTAAAAAAAATCTAGAGTGACTCAAAAGTTCATATCTTTGGGGAGAAAGCAGAGGGAAAGAAGATGAAGAAAAGCACAAATATCTTTAGAACAAAACCCTAAAAGAGGAGAAAGTCCTAAACAAATTAAATTATACATCTAACAAGCACAAACAGACATCTACTTTCAAAAGAGATTAAACCAAATTTTTCAAAGAAACAAAACCCGGCAGTAATTAGTAAGTGCTTTTATCTCTTCTGGATTAGAGTATCCAATAAAGCTGAATTCCTAGAGGTGATGTTCTTCCTCCCCAGTATCTGAATCACTAGAAGATGTTGTGCGAGCCTTTTTCTGCTTCAGCCTGGCTGGATGCCACTGCAGTCGGCTGCTTGGGCTGTGCTTGTTTTGCTTATCAGAAAATCAGCTGTGACTGGCCCCCAAATGTAAAGATGAGGAAAGGAACCTCAGGAAACTGGGACTTCTCCTGTGATGTTCCTACCAGTTACAAATCGGGCCTTAAAATCCTGCTGGTCTCCAGGGGCTTGAGACGATACTAAAGTTTCGTAACCTCCTCAGAGTGAAGTGGGAGCATAATGTGGGAAGGAAAAGTGGTAAGAAATAAAATTAGTTTTCTGTCTCCCTGCTTGGGTGCGTGTGCCCTGGCCATGTAGGGCGGAACCAGTCTCTTACTTAGGAAGTGCATATCGTGCTGTGGCCACCACAGGTGGCAAAACCACAGGGCTGCAGAGAGTAGACATTTATTCCAGACAGCTTTAAAATCCGAGTTCAGTGCTCTCGGGCAGAGCAGGATGCAGATCCCTGTCCTAACCCCAAGACATGGGGAAAGCCTTTATTTACTTTCTTGTGGGAAGTTTTGGGCTGGGGCTGACCCACCAGTGACTCCTGCCTGTCGCTCAGGAGCTTTTTATGACATGGCTAAATACGCCATAAATGCCTGAGGGAGCACTCGGCACGCGTCTCACGCTCACATACACTCACGCAGCGAGTATTTCAATAAGCATTTGCCTTTTCTTTATGCCTTTGATATTTCCAGAGCATCCCCTGAGCCTTTAAGCCAAACAGGAGGCTGGTGGTCCAGGAGCAATTTGCCCCTGGGGTGCAATTGTGGCACATGGAGCTGCTTTTCCCATGGAGCAAGGGGCAGCGAGGGTGGGAAAACCCCCGAGGCCGGGGGCACACAGAGCTCTTGCAGTCTGCCTGCCTTCCAGGGGAAAAAATAGAGAAAAATCATCACCAGAAATATAGGTCAGGGTGGAAAAATACAACTCGGGACATACTTCCAAAGTACTTGGGGAAAAAAATGAAGATCAATTCATGTGCTGCTGCCTTTGACTTTTCAGCCAATAGATGTGATTCCGGCAGCTCAAAGTCTGCACGCTGGGCCGAGTGGATGTTTAGCACCCAGATAAAGAGAGGCAAACACTGCCAAAAATTTTCTCCAGCCAATTCCTCCAACCCAAACACGCTCATCACTCTTCTATGGATTTAGACATTTCCCAGTGGACAGCTTCTTTTTCTTTAGTTCCTGTGTTTCAAGAGACTAAGTCAATCTGCTCCAGCAGAGGTGCCCGGGCTCTGAGCTGTCAGCAAGGTTCATATTGGTAGCATTAATCATCGGGTAGTTGCTGTTTCTTCATTTCCTTTTGCTAACTTGAGTTCTTGGCTGTCTTTGCTTCGGAGACAGAGATCTCTCTGACTGACCCGCAGGAGGAAGGAGGCAGCTCCAGAGTGAGCGTGAGAAGGGAGACCTGCCACCGCTGCCAG
This sequence comes from Numenius arquata, assembly GCF_964106895.1. Classification (NCBI taxonomy): domain Eukaryota; kingdom Metazoa; phylum Chordata; class Aves; order Charadriiformes; family Scolopacidae; genus Numenius; species Numenius arquata. The sequence goes on along the minus strand of NC_133589.1, from coordinate 1,148,689 downwards.
GGGCCGTGGGGGTTTTAGCTGTGCTTGAAACATGGGGTGGCTCCAACCATCACAAAATCCTCCCCACTGAATCCTTTCTGCAAGTGCTGGTGCCTCCCGTGGCTCTGCAGCGCAGGGCTCTGCCGGGCTGGGATGCTCATTTGGAACAAGAACTTGCCCGCGTGTGACCTGGCTGCTGCTCAGGGTTGCTGCCTCCCTCCACACTGATGGGGGACACACAAAGCCAAAGAACACCCTCATCTTTACACCTTTTTTTTTTTTTTCTTGCATAAATACATCGTGTACAAGTCAGTGTTGTGGGGCTGGTTGGTCTCTCAGATACATACCTGAGCGAGAAGACATGTTTATTTTGCTCATCACAGAAGAGATACAGCTCTGTCATTCTTAGGCACATCTGTCTCTTCTCTGTTTCTACTTCTAATGTCTTTCCCCTTTTTATTGAGATGATTCTTGAGATTAAATGAGCTGAAGTCATCCTGGGAAAGCTTATTGTTACTCTTATTATCGAGAGATGTTCCTGTCATTAGTAACAGCGGTAGTTATTAGTAATAGTGTCATTTAGTGTTTATATAGTGGGGTGTGTGTGCACGGTACTTTCCAAACAGGTAAAAATTATTGTTGTTTTATTGAGATAAAATTCACAAGCTCAGCAGCTGTGATCACTGCACTCCGAGAATGAAATAACATCTCTGTAAAACAATATCCTCTCCCAAGCTAAAGTGAACCATCGTGACTCTTTCCAGGCCACAGGCAGGCGTGAAGTGGGCTTTGAACCTGGACTCTGCTGGTGAGCTGAGCAGCAAAATGGGGAGCGACAGTGAAAACATCACAGCATGCGTGAAACTAATGCTCTGTGCGTGGTAGGTACATCTCTAAAGCAAGGCAGCTTCCACCCAGAGGAGCTCATAGCCATAAAAGTTATGTTCTTTGCTGTCACAAACTGTTGTGCTTGATATAACCATCACTGGGGTTCGTTCCTTGGCCTGAGTTGTGCGAAGAGGCAGCCGCGGCAGCCACAGCGCTTGGTCCTGCAAGAGTCTGGTACGGAGTGCTTGTCCCAGCTGCCTGGGGGTTTTATTTATCTATTTGTCTTTCCGGTTTTAGGCACCTGTCCAATACATTTATCAGACCAAAGTGGCACTACTTATACCACAAGAAAAACAGGTCTCACTTAACTCTGAAATGTAAGATTGATAAAAAGTTAAAGGCCATGAAGGTGAAGGCAGGTTGCTGGGATTTAGTGTTCAGATGTGTCTGTCATAGCTACTTTGAGTACACTTCAAAATTAAAATGTGGAGAGCCTAAAAATACATTCCTAAAAGCCTTTCCTGATTCCTGGGGCAGCCTCAGAGAGGCAGGAATTTGACTCAGCCCCAGGAAGAAGCAGAGCCGAGTTTCTGCATTGCCTCGGGAGCTGAGGCTGCTCTCGGAAACACGCACTGAGCTGCGTTAAGTGTTCCCAGCTCCGGTATTTCTGTGAACGGACCCAAAGTCCTGGCGAGGGCTCAGCAGCCCTAAACAGCGAGACCCCAAGCAGCCAGACTCTGCCTCTCTCTGCAGCATCCCCACGCCCGTTATATCATCTGGAGAAGGCAGCATTTCTGGTGCTGCAGTGTTAGATAATGCTCAGCGGCTGCTGTTGCTGCTCTCCCATAATTACCAGAAACATTGCTTTAAGAAGTTACAACTTCCTGGAATGATGTGAAAAATGAACCGTTTAGAGCACCAGTGAGTAATAGGTAATTGCAGGCTGCAGCATCTTTAATCACTTTCAGCCTTAAGTATATTTTTGAAGAGTGTGGCTCATTATATACCTTGCAGATCTTGATGGAGTTGTACATTTCTGGTAGCCTAGACTACAAATGAAAAAAGAATTTTGTGTATGAGGGGTACTGGTTGGCAATTCCAGCACAGCCTGGTCTGGGGGGCGGACAGACGTTTAACTCCCTGCTCTGCTGCGGGCTTTGGTGTGACCATGGAAAATTCAAGGAGATCTGTGTATGGGGGCACTCCAATGCTGCAGCGCCACAGTTTGAGGTCCCCTAAAGCCCAGGTCCTGTGGAATCTGATCCCCAAGGCATATAAATGTGTAATGAGAACAGGAGTGACCCCTGAGAGGCTGTGTGTAGGGTAAGCATGATGGATACCAGCCAGCGGAAAAGGCTGTGCGTCAGCTCCGTTGCTGCCCAGAGAAATCACTTCTGGGACCTCCAGCCAAGAGCCCACTTGACTAAGTCCCGTTGTTGATTTAGCTCTGCATTTCCTGCAGTACAGTTGCTGATCTATAAAATGAAGATAATAAGTGTCTTCTCAGGTACACAGGTAAATACATGGAAGGTAGAGCTGAGCTCTTTGTATCAAAGTGGTGTATATATAGACATTTAATAGAAAAAGGGTGAAATGGACATTTTCTTTTCAATTAATATCCACACAGCATGTGTTGTTGAGCTCGAGCATGCTCTGTCCCTGCACGATATGGAATCTAGGAGCAACCAGGACTGGAGGGACTGAGTTTTGCTTTGCAGAAGGCGCCCAGGTCCCAGAGCAATGCCTTTCCCACAGCTTTTCCCAGCGCCTGCCCCATCATCTCCCATCCGCTGGCTGCTCTTTCTCACCCGGCAGGGCCATCAGCACCTTCACCCAGCACCTTATCAGCAAAGGTGGTATTTCTGCCTGAAACTTTGAAAGCAAAGAAACCACACCACCTGGCTGTAGCGAAGAGGAGCGATGGGGCGGTGCTCCAGCCGTGGCAGATGCCATCTCCATCACTGTGTTTTCCCGGGAGGTATGGCCGGAGCAGCAGGACACGCACTGTCTGTGTCTGCGCTCCCATCACTGGCCTAAAACCTCTGAAGCTGTGATATAATCCCTGTTCTTGCGGTTCATGTGCGACTGCCCTGAATTCATTACCAGCGTGTTGATGAAAACTGTTTTCCTCCCACTTAAAATATTTCCATATATGTGTTCCCATTGTATGCCCAAGGCGTTTCTTGCCAGCAAACGGGGTCCTTGTCCCCCTCCTCTTGTGGCAGTGAGACCCTGAGCGGGGTGTGCACAGCCTCAGCCGAGCATCTGACCCCCATCTCCTGTGTTTCCAGGCATTATATATGGCACCGTCACCTTTTGGGGAGCAAAGGGAGGGACAGCAGCCCAAGCATTGGAAGAATTACGTGCTTTTAAATAGGGCTTATATTGCTGGAGCAGGGAAGGACAGTGTTTAAAGGACTCCCTGCACCATCAGGAACCTGGCCACGTATATGATTGGCATTTGCACTGCTAATGAGACTATTTCCATTGTAATGAGCTCATTACTATTTTTATTGCTATTGTATTTTGCATGTTTCACAAATCATGCAGGGAGCTGCTTCTTATTTCTACTTTCCTTTTGTACCTTGGAAACTCTCAGGGCAATCCCAGTGTCTGCACAAGGCAGAGGAATGAATTAACCCCTGTGGAGAGACTGAGGAGGGGTGGCTGCTCTTAACTGGTCGCAGAGGGGGAAGGAGAGGATGGAGTCATGCCTGGAAACTAATTCTGCTAGGAGTTCCCATGCTGTTCTGAAACGCAGTGACAAGACATTTTATGAACGTATCTCCTAGTCTGGAATGTCTGCACAAAATTAGTCTGTTCCTAAGAGGACGCTTGGCATATATATTATGCTCTTTGTCAACTGTTTCTTCCAAATATTGATTTGGATCTGACTTTGTTTCTCTGCCATTTTGCATCATTTTGCTTTAATAAGCTTTGGATATGATAAGGCAAAGAAGTGTTGGCTTTGCAGCAATGCTCAAGCTCCCAGTGTTGCTCAACTGGTCTGATTTCACGTCCCCTGAGATCCTCCTTTCCTTGTCTGAGCTCCAAATGTATGTGCAGTAGGGCTGGCCCCAGAGACAGCTCTCGCTGGCTTCCAGTGATGCTGTTGGCTTGGATTGCTTTGGCCCCAGCTCCTCCCCATTACTATTCCAGTTGCCTTCTCAGTGGCCACTGCCTCGGCTTTAACTCTCAGTGAGTAGCCAATACCCTGGAAATAATCCTCTACCAAATTTCGGGTTACTTGGCCTCAGTGATGCACCACGAGATGCAAGTTGGAGAGGAGGTCAAAAGGGGAGCCTGTGGAAGTTTCCAGAAACCTCTGAAGTGGAAGGCAAATGAACCATCGCTGTGAATCAGCTGCTGGAAAATAATATCGCTGTGTCATATTGCTGCCACTAATAGTGTAACCAGGGCAGTTCCTGATGGAGCAGAGAAGACGTTGGGATGCAGAGCTGTGGAGATGGCTGAGCCCTGCTCTGAGCTTGTGCTAAAGGCTGTAACTCCATTGATCTGACTGAGAGGCCGTACCTGTGGGATTGCATCACCTTGGATGTTACTGATGGTAGGACCCACAGGCTTTAACCTCACCATACTGGTGAGAGGTATCCAGCGTGGAAATGGCCATCTGCCAGACTGGATTCTTCATCAAAATGACATACCTTTGCCCGGGTATCTGTATCTGAATTCAGAAAAGGATTTGTCTGTGCATGACACCTCCAGACCCCCTTTTCTTTTTTTTCCTTTCCATACAATCCAGACACATTCTGCAAAGTCATGTGTGAAGTCCAAGAAATGCTTAAGAAAATTAATTGCCACCAAAGAACACTAACAAAAATGTATGTATGAACATCTGCTTGTTGTTGAAGCTGCGTTTTGAATCTCAGGTTTGTTATTTTGTTAGTTTGAAGCTGTAACTCTGACAAGCTCCTTCTGGCTCACTCGTTCCCTCTGTGTCCTCTGGCTGCTGAGGCATCATCACTCTTTCAAGCCCAGGGTTAGGGCTGGCCTGGTTTTAATACTCTGTAGACTTTGGTGGCATCTGGCAGTAGTAGTGCCAGCTGCTGCAGAGAAGATAAAGAAGAAAGCAAGACATCAGAGTTTATTTTTAAAAAAAATTATAAAACCAGGCGACTGGATGTGTTCAAAGACTCAGTCTCCCAAATTTATACTGAAGGGAAATTCAGATGCAAAAACTTCTGTGCCTTTCAGATGAGCCTTCTGCTGCCTTGCTTGGATATCTCACCAAGGGCATAGGAGTTAGAAATAATATAAATGTGCAGAGAGACAGAAGTACATGCTGCATCTCCTTCAGGAATTCAGTAATTATTTAAGTGAACCTAGAGACTTTTTTTCCCCAGCATCTTAGAAATATCTCTGTGGTGGTGTTCTTTTGTGAGCTTTGTGCTGTGCTGATATTTTATGTTTAATAACATGTGGAGTGAAACAGGAGAATTGGTGGGAATTCTGCTTCTGACAAGATTATCTATACTTTGACTGGGTGTGAGAAGTGTCTTTTCTGCAGGTGTCTGTGGGCGCCTTGGGGTTTGTGACAAACTGCTGTGGGAGTTGAGATCCTCTGCACAGACCAGCAGGAGCCACCTGAGGTTGGTTCCTTCCTCAGGAAGTTGGGAGAAGGGAGAAGAAGAGAGAGGAGAGCAAACTGGCACCCCTTAAACTGGTCCTGTGCAACCAAAATCCCAAGGGAATTCCTAGAAGGAATGCAAATAGTCACCCATCAGTCTCTCCTCCATGGAGCTGCTACAAGCTCAAAAAAAAAAAAAGAGCTAATTTTTTTCCCCTTTCAGCTACTCAAGTTCCACCTTTACTCCCTGAGTCTGATACCTCTTGGTGGGTTCCCATTAACTCATTAGTACTTTGCATGCCAGTGCTGGATACCAAAGGCACTGTACAATATTCATACAACCTGTCTCTCGTCAGGGGTTGATAGTAGATATAATAAAGGAAAGGGGGGGGGGAGGGGACGACACACCTTATCCAGGCTGTTATTTTTTCCAGAAACTGGCAAGTTTTTATATGCAACTGCTACACTGAGAACCTCAGTGTTTGATCCCAGTGGGAATCTGGAAGGATGGGGTAAAAAATTCGAGCGCATCTTTTTGCAAACCACAAAAGGGTTTCAGTAAAGGACATGTCAAAGCAAGAAACAAGTATGGAAAAAACTCCACGTTAGTGGATGCTGATTAAAACTTTTCTTTCACTATTTCTTTCTATATTTATCATAGTTATGACCAAAACTCCTCGAGCTACCCAGTCCCTGGGGTTCGATACATCTCACACTGCAGCTTACCCGAAATGCTTGTACCACACAGGACACGGGAGTGATGCAGGGGATTAAAGTGACAGGGGAGCCAGCATATAAAATAGTCCAGAATTCCAGTCACTTCATGACAGTTGAACTTTATTTTTAGAATGTGATTGATAGGTGATGATTGGGTAGAGCTGTGTCCAGTTGGCTCTGATGGACCCCGTAAAACAATGGTGAGGACCCTGACGAACTGATGTCACTGCTGACTAAAGACAATATTGGGTTCCTGTATGGCATTTCTGACATGCAATGATCCAAGTATCATCTTTTGCTCCTTTTTTTATGGCTCATTTCTCTTTTTTTCCTGGTTCTTTTGCCTCTCAGCTCGTGACAGGAGGATAAAATGTCACCCCAGGACACCTCTGTAATAGTCCCTATTGTGCTTTTCTTTTTCCTCTAGAAGAATGAAAGCATTTAACAGAACTAAGGCTTTACTCAATGACTGCAATAACAGATAGCCCCAGAACCAGGCGAAGCACTAACACCAGTGAGTGCTTGTGGGCACTGGTTCTAAACACTCCTTGTGAAGATGAGGGCAAAAGCCTAAGTCAAATGAAGCTGACAAGAACAACCATATTTTTGCAAAGTCAGTGCCCCCTGTGTTTTTGCACAGTTTATTTCCTCTCCTCTCATTGTCAGCGAGGCAATGTTTTGTTTTCTTTATTCCTCTGAATTACAGCTGAGATTCAGCCACCGTATCAATTTGGATTTGGGGCAGCAGAAAATGGCTGTGCGTTAATGCTTATTGGACTTGACCTGATGACCTGTTATTTTGCAGACGATGGCCTCCAGCTTTCATTCATGACCTGGGACTGGCCTAATGATTGCAGTTCCAACAGCAGCAGTGCTGTGGTCAGAGTCCTCGTTTACATTTTTTTGTTCCTTTTCTGTAGGTCCTCAGCAATGAGGAGATGCTGCAGTGCAGCCTTTCCCTGGATTACTCTGCCACTTATGTCGAACAAGAACACCAAAGATATAAATCTTCTGCAAACTTTTGGCCTCAGTTCAGCCAGTTTATGCGTTATCTGAAGCACATTCAGCAGCAAATTGCACTGGAAGCTGATCTTTTGGAATTTCTATTTACTCAACGCAAGGTGAGGTGAATTTGAATTCACATCATTGATCTCATCGGGTTTGCCGCAGGTAGTTATATGCAGACATACAATGTCTTCCTCCAGAACATATCTATAGATGGTCTGCAAACAAAACTGAAGTTCACCTCCTACAGGTAAGGGTTTTTTAAAAAAACCCATGGCTCTATGCATATGGGTCTATGTTTTGCATCCTTAATTCAGCTATCAAAATCAAACATGTCTTGAGTTCCCCCAGACAAAACCACCTCTCTAAATTGCCTCGTATTGTGGTATTAAGTCACGATGTTGAATTTCCTAGCTAGCCAACTGTGCTGTTTAATTAGGGTGCCTTTCCAAATCACCTTCAATAACGTCGTTGTAACATGGGTTGAGATTCAGCCATATGGTCTGAACAGAGAAACAAAGCCCACCACTAATTGTCTGAACACACGAAGAACCACCACACATGGGCAGTGAGCTCAGACAGGCAGAGGTAGGAAGACATGTCCTGCTTTGTAGGAACAGCATTTTTTTTTTTATATTTTTATATATAATGTATACATATATAATGAACAGCAGTGTTTTATCGCTGGAGAGAGACGTTCAGAGTTTAAATCCACCTGCATTACTCACTAATCTACCTGACTTGGGCTCTCCTGGGAGACGCAGTGCTGCCTTTGGATGGAGCTCCAAAGCACTGAAGGAGGGATGGGCCCATGAGGAAGGTTTTACTTTGGGGGGGCTTTTTCCAAAGGATGCCATTTCCTTCTATTTAGAGTTTCAACTGAATTAGTGCTGCCAGGTTGCAAATAATTGTTGCCTTTCCCTGTGCTTGTGGCAGAGCAAATCCTGCAAAGGACAGTCTGCGCTTACTTGTAAACACACCTCGAAAGCAAACGGTGTATTCAACAAGGGAAAAATAACCCTCAAGCAGAAGATTTCCTTTCCTTCTTTATGCATAGGCAGCCATTTATTTTCTTCTAATCTGCAAGACCAAGGGACTGTGCTCCAGTCAGTCACTTTGATAGGATAACGTAGCGAACAGGGAGTGATGCCAAAGGAGACGAAGCTGTTACTTCAGTTAAATTAATGATAGTTTTATAAAGAACATGGAGCTGTATGAATCACTAAGGTACATAGATCAAAAAATATATTAATCTGAGTAGGTACCGGTCTAGTTTAAGGGATGATTTGTGTGCAATACACAATCAGCTTTGAGATTAAGAAAATATCTATTATGTATTTATATGGGTTATGGTTATCAAAGAAGTCTGGGGGTGTTTCAGTGAGACTGGTGTCAGTAAATGCCTATGAAAATCTTTTCCCAATTTATTAATTTGAAAAAGTGTCCAGAGTTATTAGTCAAAGTCAAGGGGCATTTCTTTTTAAGCATTTCTAGAGCTCTCTGGTAGTGATATTAAGAAGATATACCTCCTTAACATCAGTTACTTTTCACTATGACAGCATAACCTGTTCTTCCCCAGATAGGAAGGGTTAATCAGACTTTTAACATCAGAGTGAAACTCTGATGCTCGTTAAACCCCTTCGCTTTAACCTTCTATTGGAAAGGGATATGAAGCACTTGCCATTCTTCTCAAAATCAGACCGTGAGTAAAAATCTGGGATTGCACTTGGGACATTTGTTTTGGAAATCCCTGTGCATTCATCAAGGATTTTTCCCGGGTTTAACATTGTTGTCCTCATCTGGACTAAGCTGAAAATGGTAAAAACATCCCAATTTAAAATTTTCCACATAACTCCTTCTCTTTGTTTTCCCTTTGCTGTTAAACACAGGCAGAAGTAGAACAGGGATGGAGAAAGAGAGCCAAGTCGGGAAGTTTGGCCTTTCAAGGAAGATTAAAACTGTTTAAAACTGTTTGCCTGACAGGCTGCCAACTGTCCCACATCCAAAGGGCTGTGGGAACCACTGGGACTTTGGGGCTAGGAATCTCGAATCCCCTTTTACCAGGAAAACAGACGGCATCTCATGCAGACCCCACTCGCGTGGGAAGTTTGCTGCAGCCTCCAGTCTCCTGGGACAGGCACAGAAAGGGCTTTGCATGTGGCCCCAAGAAACAGAAAGCCCAGCAGGAATGGAGACTCTAGGGATCCCCTCCCATCCAGGTAAGAGGGAAAATTTTGTTCAGTTTTACAGGCAAAAAAAAAATAGAAATCTTTTTCCTCTCCTTATTGCCCAGGGGATGGAGAAACCAGGATTTCTCTACTATTGTCTTAGACATTTTTTCTGATAAACAGCCCATCTTTCTCCCCTTTGCAATCCCACTGGCGAGCTTCATTTGGCCAAGCAGGAGTTCAAGATGTGCTGTGGGGCTCAGAGAGAGGAAAAGTGGAAGAAATCCTTCCAGGAAAAAAAGAAAAACAACCAAGCAACAGAACTTCATCCAAGGAGTTCCCTGAATCCAACATGCATATGGTGATTGAGTTCTGTAGCAGCCCATCTAAAGGACACCAAAATGAATATTTTTCTAGGAAAATCTCTGCGCCAGCAGTATGGAACTTGAAGGTAGGATACACTTGATATATTTGACAAGTTAATTGCTTGTGATTGAATCCCAGTTTCTTTCAAAAGTAACTGATGGGGAGTGCACATGAAACCGTGTTTGTTCCCTGCCATGGCACACGCTGGGCAAGTTCTTCCTCTTTTAGTTCCCTGGCCACAGGAATTCTGCCGTTGTTGGCACATGCAGGTCTCAGCTTCCCATTCCAGCCATTTCATTACCCTGCCCCTGCCTTTCCAACTGGCACCCGCCAGGAAAGCCTCAGAGAATGGGACCAACACTCAAAGCGTAGCTGGATGTTTCACAAGATTCCTGCCTGTAAGCAGGATTTGGGTTCAGTTAATAATAGACCTCTTCCCACTGACTTGTTTCCGCAGCCTAATTCAAACTTTAATCCTGTGCTACCGATGCTGTGGATTTTCTGGCTGATCTGGGGTTCCTGCAGTAGTGTATTTGTTCAAAGAGAGTAGATTTAATCTATGGATCCAACCTGGGATTACTGGAAATGGTCACATGCCCCTTCAACTCTGCTCATCCTCACAGCCTCTTATTTCTTTTTGACATCAGCAAAGCCTGAATTCTAATATTATTTGTTATATTTAGGGCAGTTGACCTACGTAGTCAGAATTGGAGATTAGGAATTCATTTCATAAGACATTATGCAAAAATATAGCAAAAACTGGCTCAAACTCTATAATTCCACTTGAATGTAATTGTAAAATCAGGACCAGAACCTGAAGAGAAGAAAATACAATTGGTGCTGGCAGACAGTTTGGGATTTTCATTATTATTATTTTTCCTCCTGCATGAGAGCCTCTGTACACAGAAGAGTTGAGGTAGTGGATGGCTCCTTTGAGAATTCTGGTATTTTGTACCAAACAAGATTACTCAGGAGCTATCAGAATGACCCCAGCTGTTGTCTGCTGCTAGAAACCTTGTAAATGGCTAAGGACACGGAGTCACTCAATAATTCAAGGAAGGAAGACCACATGGCTTAAAGGGACCAGTTAGTAATCAATTCCTGCTGTGAAAATTTTTGTCCTAGCTATACAATATGTGTGGAAAAATGAAAAGCATGCATAAAAAAAATCAGCATTGCTTCCTAAATGGAAAAAAACAAGGTTCATTTCAAAAATGAATAATGTATCCAGCATGGTATGAAATCCCACTGTTTTAAAATAATACCTACTTTAATTGTATCAATCTTGTAAAATAATTTTTAAATTATTAAGAATGTGATAATCATAATTTTTCCATTCATTATAGAGCTTTTTTGCATATATTTTGAAAACATTTTTAATCTGGTTAGCTGTGGAAGCAAACCAGATAAAAGCATAAACTTAAAGGTCATCTTGTTTTATCAAGATATCATTTTGTGACAGCTTTTTTAGTGTTCTCAGTGGTACTAACAGCATGCAGTGCCTGATCTTTCTTCAGAAACAGTAAAGGAAGTAAGTGGTGTATACACATAACCCAAAAATAACGGATAGCCCTTTCACATTTTAATTTAGCACTAATTAGCTGATATTTTTCGCATATGTATTTAGAACACAAGAACAGCTCTAGCGGCCTGAGTAGATTTTGTCACTGAGTTTAGGGAGATAAAACAACTCCCTAAGCCTCAGAAGACAACCAAGTGCAATAAATGCTGCAGCAAATAAAACTGTGATTTTAAAATTCAGTGATATAGGGAATGACAATAAGACTAAAGCATCTCTGAGATGCTGAAGAGCCCAGATTACCCATTGATAGCTGTAGACGTGAAAAGACAATGAGATTCATCCTACAGAAACCAAATATAAAAATACTGAAATGTTTTGGATTAGTGGAAACAAAGGACCCTTTGAGGCAGTGCTTCCTCATGTTCCTGGTGGTTCCCCACCTGCTGTTGGTGGAACTGGTGGCTGCAGACCAGCCATGCACTTTGCAGTGGTCCATAAGGACATTGGTGTGAGGTCGCCTGTGTCAGTAGTACCAGATCTCGGTTTCTCAGCCCCTCTGCTGTGAGGACAGGCTGACAGAGTTAGGGGTGTTCAGCCTGGAGAAGAGAAGGCTCCAGGGAGACCTTATTGTGGCCTTTCGGTACCTAAAGGGGGCCTATGAGAAAGATGGGGACAAACTTTTTAGCAGGGCCTGTTGCGATAGGATGAGGGGTAATGGCTTTAAACTGAGGGAATATTTAGACTAGATAGGAGGAAATTGTTTACACTGAGGGTGGTGAAACCCTGGCCCAGGTTGCCCAGAGAGGTGGGAGATGCCCCATCCCGGGAAAAATTGCAGGTCAGGATGAATGGGGCTTTGAGCAACCTGGTCTAGTAGACGATGTCCCTGCTCATGGCAGGGGGATTTGGACCAGGTGACCTTTAAAGGTCCCTTCCAACCCAAAGTATTCTGTGACTTCAGATCTTCTGATAGACCTAGCTTTTGAAGAAACATCTAGTGAATAGAAACCGTGGAACTCTTGATTCGGTCCCCAAAGCCAGCAAGGGCTCTGTGGTTCACAGGAAAAAAAAAACACCTCAGCCTCTCTCTAGGTAGCTCCCCCTGCACAAAACTTAAAACTCTTTGGAACAGGAGTGGTCTCCCATGATTATTTTTTGTTTTGGTGTTAAGGGAGCATGCCCCTTGGTTGAGCCCCTGTTATAACACCAATATGAAATAGTTTGCTCCAGAGCAGTGCATAGACTCAGGTACTTGCATTTCCTTGTTTTTAAGACGTTTTGAACATTCTGTGTGTCTTCAAAGGGTATTTTTTCTTTGAGATGAAGTTGTATTTCGTATCCTCTGTTTTCTCCCCAGAAAAGCTCTCAATAAGAGTCATGATGTAAATATGATTTGTAAATGAAACACAGGCCTGGATCAATAACACCCCTCTCCTTGCTGCAGGGTAGCATAATAACTGACAGATCTTCTCATAACTGTCACAAGGACAGGAGATTGTTTCATTTATGCAAGTGAAGTGTGTTGTTAAGTCATCTGATGATGTGAATTGACTCTGAGCTTTCCGTACTTGTTGCAAAATGTCAATATTGCTGAAGCATCTTAGAGTCAGCAGTTCCAGAGGACAGGTTATTTGCAAAATAGCCTCCACATTATTATCCTGCGACACACAAATCTGCTGCTCCTGAACTTCCAGCACTGGCCTTTCCAAATCCAAAGTTAAATGGATTCTACCCCAAGAGCTGAATCGTCACAGAAACTGCAGTGCCTGAGAGATTTGCTGTTACTGAGGAAATTGGTCTCCTACATATTTCTATTGAATAATTTCCCAAGGACCTATCTGCAGTGCATGGTAATACAGAATAGTGCAATGTTGGAGCTTCTGGATACTCTAATAGACATGTAATCTTATTTTAGCGGAAACCCGGATGCTCATAGACTTCCTCATAGAGCGCAGCAATTTGCTGTACAAATGGTCCCCCTGAAATCAGTAGGAACCTTGTGCAGGTATTGTTTAGTATAAGAAAGTCTATTCACACGTCATTAGCTCATACCCATGACTTCAGCAGAGCTGCTGCTTGACTTCTGTTATGGTGAAGCTCAGGCCCTTTTCTGGTGGGCAATGTCTTTTTGCATAACAGAAAAACGCAGAAATTGCCTTTCAGCACAGTGACTTTCCAGTACATTTCAGGCCTTCTTAGCCCGTGGTCATGAAGTCCTGCCTGCTTAGAGGGTCTTACTCACAATTACTTAGTTCTGTGGTTATTCATACTTGCAGTGAACAACTTGGCACATACAACACACTCCTGCTCCCCAGAGTGACCTGTTGGGCAAGTTTTGTCTTGGATCATTTCAGATAGGAGGAAAAACCAGTAAACCAGAGATATTACTTAGGAACATGGTTACACTTTCTCAGACTGTGCCACCCATCTCCCACTTCCCTGTGCACGCTGGAAACCAGCCACAGGCACTACTTCTCCTGCTCGTGCTCTCACCAGCTTCATCTTGATCTTCCGCAGTTGCTTTTTTTCTCCCTGAAACTTATACAGATTTATGGGTATGGACTACGCTTTGCTGCTGAAGGAGATCGAAACAGGCATCCCTGAAAGACGTGACCTGACTGCAACTTGTCACTGGCTTTTGTTTGCAGAAGAGGATGAAGACGGGGGCAGTGATGAGTGTTGCCTGGGCAGATGGAGTGAAGACCAGCCCTCGCCTTGCTGTTCCCTCTCGCTCAGCACAGGACCTGCAATGCCAGTGGCTTTTCTCTAGCATCGTTATTGTACTGTGTAACACAGTTGTCATGCTCAAATGTTATCACAGGCACCATTCTTGCCATACCTGCACTCTCCACTCCTATCAAAGGGGCTTTTCAACACAGATCTGCAAACAGTCTCAAGTGGGACCTTTCCCTGACCTCTGACAGCCGAGTGCCCGTCCTGCCTGTCACCTGCTGGCATTTGCAATTGCCCAGGGCGTGATGTTTCAGGGTCACCTTGGCTCATCCAGAAGGGCTGGTCCCCAGCCGTTTCCCTCTGATAAGTGTGGCCGGGGACCCTGCCGAGCAGCCTGGCTGTTTGTGGATGTTCTGCGTGGACTCAAGCCCAGATAAAACAGCCCATGATAAATTCTGCAGCACAGGGTGGCAACATGAAGAGGGCTTGGAGGACCAGATCAAGTAACTCTGGAGAGCACTGGAAGCAGCCTGTCAGGAAAGCGCGGTGGTGTGTGAGTTTCAGAAGGCTCCGGGCAGCAAACTCTGCTCTCCCACCACCAGCACTCCGCAGGGAAAAGATGCCAAAAGAGGTCAGGTGCCAAAATCCACCCCTGCCGCCTCAATTCGGTTTGCCAGATACCGCTGAATAATGAGCTGCATTCATTCAGTACAAGGCTCTCTTATCTCCTGTTTGATTTGATGTAATAGATGTACCGTAGATAAAATAGGTGCAAATAGTACTTCATTGTAATCCCATGGTACAGGGAACTCAAAGTAATGCACTAATAATGAAAGCTGCTGTAGTCGTGTACAGATTCAAACTCACTTAAGGAAACTAGATACAAATCTCCTCTTGCTTGCATTGGTATGTGTATTTTACCTTTATTTATTAGGTACGACTCGCACTTGTTTGAACTGGCTCTCTTCTATTTATTGTGTCTTTGTTCCTTTGCCATAGCCTCAGAGTCTGTCTTTATGGAAAGAGCCATTGGACTGTCTCTCATGCAGGAAAAGCAGAATGCATTGGGATTTTTGCAGCCCCCGTAAACTGAAACAGTGGTAACTCTCACCCCCCAGCACGTAATCCCACCTAACAGTCACCAGTGCAAATGGAGGAGTTTCACCACCGACTGGAAAATGATACTGTGATATTCTTCTGCCAAAATACAGGGGACAGAAAAGCAGAAAGAAAGATTTTAAGGAAGATATAAAGAAGCTGGAAAGCTTAGGGCACAACCTGAATAAATAGTGTCATTGTGGTCCTGCTGAGGGCCGAAACAGGGCTCTTTGTTGGCTGAGGGCTGGCTCGGAGAGGCTGGGTGCTGTATATAAAAGTACTTTCTCATATCACTTGATTTCTCTGCTAAGAATTAGGATTTTGTTATTTTCAGGCAAACAAAACTACATCAAAGATACCTGACTATCATCTTTCTTTCTTCTTAAGGAAACAACAATGTTTTTGTCTAACCTTTGGGGACAAAAAGAAGTAACGTTGTTGAATACCTCACCATATCCATTTCCTGTTTTGTTTGACGGGATAACTATGATTTACAGGATTTCTTTATGAGACCCAATTAAATATAGAATTTATAATATTCATGCAGTTTCTGTGCCAAATATACATAGTGCTGATACAGCAGGGATCTCAAAATATCAACCACCTGCTTGGAAGGAACAGAATTACGAATACATCTCCTTAAACAATAATTCATCATACTCAGAAGCCTAAAGTTAAGCTGCTCTAGAGCCAACACAGCTGCTTTATCATCTTATTTGGGGGATACTGCTGACTTCCAGTGCTGGATATCATTCTCACAACTCATGACTAAGACTAAATTCAAGGATTTAGAAGCCTAGGAAGCAGCACTGAGTTTGGCATGAAGGATCCTGGGCTTTCAGAGGGCAAGGCCACACTTCTCATCACTGCATCAGGACCCTGCACCGGTCAGATCGGGGAACCAGCCAGAGTTAATGCATTCACTGTGGCTGTGGGAAACAGGGAGAACCTTTGCGTGCCCCCTCTCCTCAAAGACCCTCATCCTTGAACGCCCATCCACCAAAAAAAGATGGTTATGGGCTGGAGTATTCCCTAACTGAGGTCAGCTGAGGTACCACCTCAACACCTTTTTCCCCAGGGAAGGCTGCTCTACTCAAAATAATGAAATTAGTTTTAATCTGCATGATTTCCTTATGAGAGGACTTTGATCTCATGCAATTTAGGTTTATGGTATGTTCTCTCCAGACAGGCGGCACGACAGCAGTGGGACAGACTGAAAGTACTCACAGCTGAGCTTGGGGGACCCGCACACAGTCTGGGGATATATGTGTGTGTGGCAAAAATGAAATCTCAGGACCTGAGTGGGGTTTTGAGGAACAAAAAATAGCACCATGGTACGATAGTGGCTTTAAGTCCATTTTTGCTGCAGGGAAGCAGGATCCTGCTGTGCCCGTTCCAGAAAGGTGTTGGTCTAATTGGGCCTTTAGAACTTAGATCTTACAGCATCCCTCAGAGCCAGGTTCACTGATTAATCAGCCTTCATTAGGAAGCTTTTCCAAATCTCTAATTTAAACCTTTGCTGCACGCGCAGCCAGCCACTTTTCTTCTCCCTTTAGTGACCAGGACAATATTTCAGAAGCACCCTCTTTGCAGACATTTTGAGAATTAGAAGACTATTATCATGTCTTTTTATTTAAAAGCTCTACAAATTCACCACTTTCAGCTTTTTCCTTATGAAAAGGAAAATTTTCTGAACTTCTTTATACTGTCTATTGCTCTCCTGGAACCAAGGCTACTTTAGCCCTTCCTTTCTGTCCCTTTTCACCAACTAAACTCATTTCAGGATGACCACTTCTGTGCAGTGGGCGTCGAAAGCTCTCTTAGTCAATAACTGGGGTGTCACGATGCCTCGTGGATGTTGACAAACTGTTTAGATGTACTGGGATAAAAGCCTCCTGAGGGATTTAAAACAGTCAGAGTATGCGCAAGTCTAACAACACAAACACAATCTGTTGAGAAAGCCCAATCCTGTCAGCAGTATCCAGGCTTCAATGCAGCTGCTTATAGCAAAAAGGGGAAAAAACCCTCACCACAGCCCTGTTTATTTTACCTGGAGCAGGTTTGCCTTGTTATTATTCAATCTCCAAGTCTTCCTCTTGGGAGCATGTTCCTGACGAAGAGCTTTTCCAGCCAAGTGATGGATTTGTAGGGCCATGTCTAAAGGACAGAGATATCTTTGAGGGGCTGATCACCAGCCAGCCCTTGACAACCACTCTGGACCAAACAGGCCAGGTCTATTTGTATTACAGAAAATCCATGGCAGCAACCGCCCTCTTACCTTCAGGAAATAACCTTTAGGGTTTTAACAAATAAGGACAAGGAAGAGTGTTTTCATCCAGAGTGTTAATGCCTGAAGCATGAAAACAGAACTGGGGGCTGCTTTCAGAAACAAAATGCACATTGGTCTCGGGACGGGGTGAGAACGCAGCGGGAAAACTTCAGATTTATTTGAGATTACAAGGAGATTTGCTTATCTCATCCAAAAACCTCTTACAATCAGCATTTTCATCATCTCTTCTACTGGCTTATTTTACCTTTTGCTCCTAAACTGTGCTGGAGGCTTGGTTCTAGGCTGGTGCTCTGACATCCGCGATGTCTGCCTTCCCCTTTGACTGAAGCTCCGTTTCAGTGATGCAGAAAATTAATTAGGGCATTTTATTTCCTTCATATGTAGACCTAAATACTGTTTCTGAAGCTGCAAACATGGTAATGTTGTAAATTAATAATGACAAAATTAGTCTCCTTTTGCATGATTTCTGAAGCTGATAGTAAAAACAACCATGAAGGAATTGCGACACAAAAATCTGCTGTTTTAACCATACTGGAAAAAATTCTGTGTACCAATTAGAGAGATTACATTGCTCAAAGTGATGCAGAGAACTAGATAATCAGGCAGATATACTAACCAGATGTCACTTTATCAGACAAGAGGAAGGATATTCCACAGTGAATGGAAGATGGTCTGTGGGATGCCCATTGGCTCGTATAAATTTCCTTTTATTCCCATAATCGCTGCTTCTGGGGCCTTTCCTCCAGCCTGAACCACGATAAGTGGTTCAGATGGGCCAGTGGCCACGTGCACCCAGGAGGCCATGGCCATCTACAGGGCTCTTGACCCCAGTCCTGGGCACCAGCACCCACCTCACCTGCTCTGCCCGTGCAATGAGATGAGATGTTACCATGTCAGTAGGGAAAAATGTGGATTCGTGTCTTCAGCTTCACTCCTTGCAAGTCTTTACAGAGCAAAAATGACATGCCACTAAAGATACAGAAAGAAATAAGGCCAAAGAAGAAATTAATAATAGTAGAGATGACTAAATATCATCAACTGTGCTCAGATGCTGTTATTCAACAAGCCTATGGAAATATTAGCCATATTCGGATTTTTAGAAGTCATATATTTCACCCTTGTGATATTAGTGCTCCACTATGGAAAAATAGTTGTTTCCACCCATATCTAATAAATACATGTTTGAAGCTCAAGTTGATCTAATGTGAATTCATGCTCAACTGTGCATGTGATGTTTGGATATAAACATCCTTTTCACATGGTACAATGCCACCCCGCTGTTATTGTGTCTTTCCTCAGCCTTCATTATGTATCTTTTGGTATGCTCATCTCAGTGGCTAATTAGATAACTTTAAGTGCCTGCACTAAAATGCACTGTCTTTAAGTTGGGCTGAAGATGTCAAAGGGTATCTATGTATAGTCCCCATAAATTATGTTGACTGAGCTGACTTGCTATGAAATGGCACCTTTTTTTCTTCTGAAATAGGCCGAAAGTTTTTCTACCGTGTGTTGTTGGCAAGGTTCAACCAACCAGCCAGCCAAAAGGCAGCCCCAGACCCTGGGAATGCTCTGTGGGATCCAGGCTGGGAATGATTCAGCCGTGCCTTGGGACACAAGTTCTGCAGCGAGACCCGTTCACGGGAGAGCACCAGAGAGCCACGTCCTTGCTCAGCAGCACACGACAGACCCCGTCCTGCTCAGCTCCCAACATGGGCTCAACACACTCATTTTAGCCCTCGTTTTGTCCTTCTCTGCCTCGCGACAAGGGAATGAATCTCTGCCGGTTTCAATCGTAACAGCTGCAGTGACTTCAATAGAGTGATGAGTATTTATTCCAGCAGGAAATCTTACCCAAAATCTTTTCTAACTGCTAAACAGGATACGATGCTGATGGAGCGGCACGTTTTCAGCACACACACTTCAGTAATTCATCAACAGCACCACGGTGGCAGTGATGACCGTGATCCCCTAACTCAGCCTCGTAGCATATCTAGTAATTGTTATTGCAATTTGAAGTCCTCTATAGGTACTTTTCCTTAGTAGCCACAGAATTAATAGCTCTGTTAAGCTCCATGAATAGGAATTGTATTCTCAAAAATGTAATATATTAGTTAGAGAAGTATCTATCTGGGGACAGCTTAATTTATGAAAGGCTCATTGTAGTGTGGATACTTTCTTGAATCATAAAGTGCTTTTAAATGAGAAAAGGCTAGGTAGGGGAAGAAGACAAATGTTTTTACAATGCCTTTAGTCTCTTTATTAAATAGGTGAAAAAAACAACCCCAAAGCAACCAACCATTTGTATCAAGCCACATGCCACACTATGGAAATGGGGGGTTAAGCAAAGAAGCATTTTTAACAGTTAAGAAGTTTGGGGTTCTGTTTAGTAGGTGGAAGGTTCCTGTTGAACATCCTTGGGCTTCAAATCACTTTGAGTTTCCATGAGCCATTTCTGTGCTCCCCGGCCAGGCCGATTCCCGAGCTCTGGGGTCTCCACCATCCCCTCAGGTACCAGCTCTGCTCTCACTTGGGGCAGGAGCTGGGGGCAACCCCAGCCTGTGGCCGGCAGCTTCTCCCAGCCTCGGGTGGCAATTAGCTCCGTCGGCTGCGATGCCTTTACTGGCCAGGGTCAATCCCTCCGTTAGCCAGTCCGCTGCGCACTCATTTGTGAGGGCTAATGACTTACACTGGTCCTTCCCTGCATGATTTCAACGGATGTGTTAATTAGAGGTGACTGGAGCCTTCAGAGGTTCGGCAGCCACAGAAGCCGGGGGCAAAGTCAAAGTCTTTGTCTAATTGTTGCAATCGGCTCTTTCAGTGAATGAAGCCACGTGGTCAGCTGCTCACAGAGGAAAAGACAGCAGAGAAGGAGAAGCCAAAAAGATCAGCCTCTAAAAATAAATAAATAAAAACGTGGCTTGCCTGGCACTCACAAAGCACTGAGATGAGAAGAAATGCGTTTCAAAATATTTTTGGTCAGGGTGCCAGAGAGCACATTGCAAGATAAACGCCAGCGAGGAACCTGTTCCTCTCCCACAGACTGAAAAAGCATCTAAAGGTGAAGAGCTTTGTTTCAAAGATCCTTAATCATCAGCAGAGTAAGTGTGAGAGCTGGAAAGCGATAGAAAAATATGTGAAGGTGAATAGCCACCAGCACTGGCTTAAAGGTCTGAGCTTTTTTCTATGAAAGCCACCCATGTCTGCAGCCTCGGGACACATCCTGCAGCAGAGAAGTTTGCATTAAATAACACCTACACCTATTCTTTCTGTGACACAGCAGCCAATCAGAGTAATATTTTTATGAATAAAATAATATACTTCCACTAGCGCTTTGAATTCAGGAGCATAATTTCATTAAAAATGAAAAAAAACCATAATAATAATTAATTAATAATTGTTTTAATTCAGTCCGGGCTTATGAGCTAATATCTCTCACACAGTTGTCTAATACAATTATAAACATAATTTCATGCTTAATGAAATATAAATGAAGCAACTGAAAGGCATGCTCCAAAGAAAACTCCCTATCAGTCAGTGGCCCTGCCAACTCTTCCACCTCTCGTGAGCTGTTTTTATTTGAAACGTAGTTTGTGTTCTGGAAAGATTCAATGCGAAGACTGTCCTTCAGGAGAGCCCCACCAGGGCTGGGGGGAGAACACACGGCCCCAGTGTCCCCATCGCCACTGCAGCCCCTTTCCCCCCACACCGAGACGAGCGTTTTGCTGTTGGCAGCCTCGGGTAAGACGACCTGGGGCTGCTGATGAGGAACTTTTTTTTTTTTTTTTTTTTTTTTTTTTGAGTGATTTGGGATCTGTTGATAATCAAGCACAGTATATGTACACTTCTGGCTATTTTTTAATTTATCATTTTTATCACTAATACTGCTATTCACTTTTTGAATTATAACAGCAATTTCTGTCCCATTCTGCCTAGCTGGCTGGCAATGCCCACCGCTCTCATTGTGAAAAGCCTTGTCCTTGCAGCTACAAATAGGAAAAACTGTAAAATATCTTCTCACTAATTTCTCATGTGCATATTCCAGGAGCCTCAGTGGTGTCCATCCTCACCGTGTGTCTGCAGAGCTGGAGGGAGATGGCAAATGAACCCCTTTTGGTGGGAGCTGTAACGATCCTGACGGGGGAGGAACCCACCAAACCTCAGTAACGCCTGCTGTCCCGTGAGTCTCCACAGCGTACGGGTGTGTTATTTTACTGGGGCTTGGATATAATTGAATTGGAGTTTGTTGGAAACCGAGCCCAGACTCGCTGAAAGCCTCACACAACTCAAAACCAGGCAGTTTTGCTTGGTTCAGGTTTAATTATGAATGGTTCGCTCAGCCTCAGTAATGACTCATGCTCACTAACTATCCTATATATGAGATGTGACAAAAGTCTAGTTCACATACACAAAGCATAATTATTTAATGATGAAGTAAAGTTGATTAGGAAGCCTTTAAGCTATTACACTCTTAGTAGGGTATTTTGCAGTCACTGAATAAATGAACATAATTTAATTCTTAAAAGCTATATAGCTCCTGCTGCGTTTGAAAATGATATGTAGCCAGCAAGTTAGGTTTTTCCCATTATAGAATTCTATGTACTACAACAAAGAGCATAGAGCATTGCCACTAAGAACAGGGAAAACTATTCTCAGTGACTATCCAGGCTAAAAAGGATAGAACTCACATATCCAGTAACAATCATGAACCTGACAAATCAAGCTTGTAAGCTTGTGGTGTGATCTGAAAACCTAACAAGCTTCCAAGAAGGATCTCTGGTTTAAAAATACATTCTTTCTTCCTGGATTCCTTTTTTTTTTCCCATGAGATGTGCAAGACTGAGCAGCACAAGAACAGCACGAGAATGGCCATGCCATGGAAGGGACATATTTATACATTATGTAGCTGTGTTCCAATTATGAAATTGATCCATGGATAAAAATCCCTTAAGGGTAGCTATTAATGAGATTGCCTGCTCTGAGTGCATCCAGTAATAAGATTAGGTATGCATTTATCCTGAGCAGAGATAAACCCATGACAAGTTCGTGCCAAGATAAGACAGTTTTGAAAGGCAATTAAACATGGGACATAATGTGCGTGCAGATGTCTGTGGGAGGCTGCAGGATGGGAAGCTGGTTTTCAGCTGCAGAAGTGCTTCTGCGTGTAACAGGTAGGGAGAGAGAGACTTTTCGCAGTGGTGAGATCAAACATGAGCTAAAAAAATCAAAATATTTGAATTTGGAATTTACAAATCAGTTTTACAAAATGTGCAGGGCGGCCTTTTCGGCTTTTCCTCCACTTACAGAAGGCTCGAAAACACCCCTGACAATCACCAGCTTCCCCACGAGACACGGCTCGCTCACCGCTCAGGAACTTAGGTTGGGCTTCAGAGAATGTAGCACCGCGGTGGCATCCAGGCTCCCGCGCTGCCTGACCAGAAGGGATGCTCCGAAAGAAAAGATCCCCAGTGTTTCCTGCAGGATTTGATGTAGAAACACCTGTGCCATGGTTGTGGCATCACGTGTGGGTCACAAAAGCTTTCAGCGGGGACTGACCCCAGCACAGGCAGCACTGGAGGAGCTCGGCACGTGCATAAAGCCCATCGCTCTCACCACATTATAGAAAGAGCAATTCTGTCCCCATTTTACAGCAATCGTAACTGCTCAGTTACTCACCACTCACCTGCAAGAGAGCTGAAACGTCTCCTGCAGTCTTCTCTTAATTTTATAGCATAAGGAAAAGCTTATCATTCTTATGCTGTTGCTCAGGACATTGTTTTGTAGCATCCCCAATAATTGGTGTATGTGCAGACAGGCCAGAATCCCTCCAGGAGCAGCATCCTCTCTTGTACATCAACAATTCAAGCTCAAATCAAAATTTGGGCTGATTAAATAGACCTTAGAACGCTGGCTCTGCTTCCCACACTTCATCCGAGCCAGCGCCTGCGCAGCTGAACCCAGGGCACTGCCAGGCAGCAGGTAAAGATGCGAGGGGGGGGCAATTATAACCCAATTTCTGGAGCTGTCTCTGAGGAGGTAATGGACAACGGCTGGAGCAGAAAAGGTGGGAATGAAGGTGAATGGTGGCATGATTTTTTCTCCCTTCTTTTTTTGCCCAACCAGCCCATGGTCACCCAAACGAGAGCAGCCTGGGGTGCCCCTAAATCACTTCAGCTGGCAAAACCTTGAAACAGAAAGGTACGGAGAGAGGGGAGCACTTCCAACAATGCGCATGACTGAATCTGGAGGAATTCTTAAAAGCAAAATTAACAATAATTTTTAATGAGAGTATCTTCAAAAACCCCATGCTCCAGAAATATCAGCATTTCAACAATGTGTGGAAGGAAATTGAGTTGCATGGGAAGCTCCCTTCCTCATGTTTTAAGAAAGACACGAAAACCTCCTCTTCAACTGTCAAATACACAAATTCCTTAAATTAAATCACTTATGAAATTTGAATATTGGACATTTCATCTAGGTGTGATTGAAAGGAATAAACAGACTTTCACCGTGTATCCACAGACCTTGAAGGGATGGTTGTAAGTTTTTAAAATATGCACTGAGTGTTCTGGCTACTGAGAGGGGAGTGTATAAAGAACATATGGAAAAAGTGTGTGACTGGGAACTCTTGAATGTAGCTATGTGCTTTTACGAGCCTTCTGTTAAGAAGCTGCAAAACCCATATGGTATCCATTAATAAATATATTTAGCATTTTTTCTTCCTGAACAATTTATTCCCAGGTAATTATTTGCTTCACTTATTCAAAGTGGCCCGAAATCCAGTTCTCACCTGCTGCAGAAAGCTGTTGTATTTGCACCCCTCTGCAGTAAAACACCGGGACCCTGTCGCCAGCCCCTCTCCTTTGAGAGAAGCTGTGCGTATGGCCAAGCAAAGCCGTCCTACCCCTCCTCGCTCAAAAATAACTCCTAGGCCTGGCTTTCTCTTAAAAACCATGTTACAAAGGACTAAGAAATTTAGTAATTCAGTAAGAAATCGTGGATTTAGCTGCTCCTCCCATCAGGCTGCCTGTTCCCCACCAGGAGAACTGGTTCTTCCAAAGCCTTTGTGTCCTCCACGGTGCTGGGCAGGGACATGAATTCTCCTCACAGATAGTTTGAATCATCAACCTTGTTTTGCTTCTTGGGCCCCTCCTTCAGAATTTTAAAATACCATCTCTCTTCTAAATTAGCATCAAAGATTTACTGGTTGGGTGCAAGATCTCTGGGCCCTTTTTGAAAACTCCAATACTTTTCCTTTTCTTTCTACATCCCTCCTTCGCTGCCCCCTCCTGTGATCAGAATCCCAAAGCGTGTGCTTTCTGATGAGGAGCAGGCCATGACCCATCTATGATTGCAGGAAATAAGCCTTTAAAATATGCCTAAGTGCTCTGCTTGTTTGAAGTTACTGATCCTTAAAATAGATGTCTTAAAAAAAATGTGTAATTTCAAATGTTTCTGCAGCTATTGTTGCAGTATGTGTAACAAGGAGACACATCAAGCCACGTTACATCAGTTATGCTCCATTATATCATGAACTGAGCCAAATGAATCAAAACATACAGTAATATTTCAAATGAAAATGCAAGCCTTCTATAGTTTCTTTCCCTAGTTACCACTTACAAAGCATTAAAATATTCAGCTTGATTTTGGGGGTTTATTTTAGCTATTTACCAAAAATCTTTTCAGCATAAAAAGTATTTCATGTATTGTGCAAAAAGATGAATAATTGTTCACTCTTTATGTTCTCGGTATTATTCACGACTGGAAAGCCCAGTTAAGGTATCCTCTGCCACCAGTGGGGCTGACACTCCTTTGGTTCACCTCGTATGGACCATTTCTTTCTTTCTTCCAGACCCGCCTCGTTTTCCTGAACTCCAGCCTTTCCTGTTCCCTCTCAGCCCTTTTCAGAGAAGATGATCCCAAGCCGGGTTTGAGAGCTCGTACACCCCAGATTGATCTAATCAAAATTAAGAAATGCCATTACTTTATTCTTCAGGACTTTCCACGTTATTCCTCACATCGTTGCCCTGGCTGGTCGCCCCTGAACTTTGAATTGCTTTTGCAAGAACTGTAGCGATGGCTCAGAGATCTGCTGCTTAGATCGTTTTTTCTGGTGAGGCCGCGTAGCCTCAGCAATGAGCCACACCAGCCCAGGGGCACACAGACGATTCTCTCTCCTGGCTCAGGAGCACTTGTGGGACACTCTGGAAACTGGGGGGATGCAGTGTGACTGGGGCTTCCCTGGGAAACACAGGTTTCCCTTTTTTGTGACCTTTCTGCTCAGAGATGGTGGAAAAAGAATGGATTCATCTTTTTCTTTTCCAGGGACCTTTTATCCTTTTGAGCTATTAGGTATCACGTGCCACCACTGGAAACTCAGTGAAAGAAGCAGGTGCCTGAGAACTCCTAAGGTAGTCTGGCATGTTCAGATCCCTGCACTTCACTGAGCTCTTTCAGCCATCTCAGGTATTGAGCATATTGATAGAAGTGGAAAAATAATAGTACTACTTCCTCATTAGTCTCTCAAGGTAGTTAGAACATAATTTGGTCCTATTTAATGTTGCCTTCATCCTAACCAAGTCAAGATAAGGTCAGATGTTTCACCTTTACTGAAGTTCTCCATCCTCTTACGCCCATGTGCATGCAAACCCAGGAGAAAAACATTTCAGTCATTTCCACAGCAATGATCAAAGAAAAATCACAAATGCAATGGACTTCAAAGAAAAGGGCAATGGCCCAGACCTAGCTCTGAGGCAGTGAGCACAAAATTGGTGAGATCTGAACTAAGTTGCTTAAAAACAGCTCCCAGTTTGCAGCACTGGCTATCTCACGGCGTGCAGACCCGGGGTCTGTGGGCAGGGGCTGCAGAGCTGGTCCTAAACCCTCATGTGCATCACTGGCAGCTTTCTGCAGGTGCCTGGGGAAGAGGGGAGGTGGGAGAAAATGCTGCATCGGCCCCCCTGAGCCAGCACTGGCAAACTGGAGGTGAAAACTCAAGAGTTTCATTTAAAAGAGTTAAAGCCTCCATTTCTGCACATTGTGGTGCCTGCACAATCACAGAGAAATAAATCTCGGTTAAATTTTTGATGAGCTTTCGGCTGCTCTAAATAATTAACTAGGACCTCTCTCATTTGAACATGGGTGCAACTTTTCATGTTTCAAACGCTTCCTGCCTTAATCACGGGGGAATCGCAATCACAAGTTATTCAGGTCACTTCATATATTTATTTATTTTTACCATCACTAGTCCAAACAAATCTTGAACCTTCATACAGGGAAGGGAGAAAGCCGTTTCCTTTTGATCTCACCCCGGGTAAATCCCCAGGAGAAGTACGTGTCTCGTTTCCAGTAGCTGAATAATGGAGATTGATAGGTTAATCAGTACCAATACAACTTACAAAGCAATAGTGTGCGCTCATTGCCCAAGTTTTGACACTCCCCAAGTCCAGGGGACAAAGAAGATAGTGCAGGATATCACAGGATAGCTTTTGAAAGGCAGATGAATTAATATGGATACTCCTGTATCCCCTTGTGTAAAGCACAGGAGACTGATCCTGCCTTTGACAGGCCGGTTGTATGACAGCACCGCTGCTGAAGTCAGTCCTGCTCCACCACCATGTAACAGCATCGAAAATGAGGTCTTAAAAACACTCGTTCTGTCCCTTCATTAAGTGTCAAAAGGATCTTGGATGTTGTTTTATGCAGAAACCAGGCTATATCTTGTGAGTGTATAAAGTGGGCATTAACTGTATTAAATATTGGATTTAGTCCCCTAACGAGGGACTTTGATCTCCCATCATAAGACTCAGATGTGAAAACTGGACTCTGAAAGCAGATTAGTAAAATAGCTCCTTCCTAACCACGCCATTCCGCTGCTGCTCAGGGAGCCACAGCCTGAACTGCTGTAAACCCTGCGATAGGAACCGGGCAGTGTCCAGTCTGCAGCGCCTTCTGCAACGGGGAAAGAAGGGACACGCAGGTCAAGGGCTGAAAATTTGGCTTCCAGTCCTAATTCCTCATAGCCACCATGCAGCCCCTCGGCAGCCACTCCGGTGGCCTCTGGGCTTAAACATCCCACCCACAAAAATGGGATTGCCCACATCACTCCGCCTCAAAGGCACCACAGGGACAGAACCACAGCCAGAACTGCAGAGAGCTTCAGGACTATCAGAGACGCGGGAGCAGATGCACGCTCAGCTGAATTTCTAACGGCGGCCTACCCGGGGCTCTCAAACTCATCAATACATCCAGAATTAACAATCCCAGCCTGCGCCAGTTTGTAACTCATTCCTTTTGGCACCAAAGCTAGTGGGCTGCTTTAGTCCTACATGACTTTCTCTTTTTCTATGGACGGTCAGTGCAAAAACCTGAGCCATTTGGTATTTCCCAGGAACCCCCTTACTGGTGTTTAGCAGTTATCGTAACTGCGTTTCTATATATGCTGCTTTCACTAATTTGTCCCCTTTTGCTGTGAAACCTGTCATAACTGCTTGAGTTAAAAATGTAGCCTGCCTGAGAAAGAGCCTCTCGAGAAGTGACAGGTTCAGAGCAGCGCTTCACGAGGAGGAGAGCACTTTGAATTGAAAGCGGGTGCTCTCATGTTTCTGCAATGAGCCCGGCAGTGCTGCTCCTTATTGAAACTGGAGTCTTACAAGATTTTCTTCAAAAGACGTCCTTTGGTGCTATCCAGCTCTTCCCCCAGTTTCTCTGAATTGCATATGTATGGACAGCCATAGCCAAAATTCTCTTTTTTTTTTTTTTTTAATTTGATGGTGTTGCTGCCAATGCATATATTTGGCCCCAGGTACTGAAAGCATCACCCACGACCGAGACCAGGAGCAACAGAATGGGGCATAAATTGCTGTAGTTTCACTGTCTCACCGCAGCAGCATCTCGCCACAGAGGCACTGTGAGATTTTGTTTGTTTGTTTTATGAGAGCATTGCACAATCCAACCTCATTTGTGAGCCGTTCACCCCACTGCTACGGAAGCAGAGAGGGGGCCAACTGCCAAGCGAGCCCAAAAGATCTCCCTTGCTTCTCCAGCAGTTACTGCTGAACACAGGTGTGTCCAGCTCAGCCAGGTGGCCACACGGCCACCAGCCTCCAAGGACGCAGTGAATTTGGCCTCAGGTCTCCACATTTACTTTCCATCGTGGTGTCAGACTCGTGCCACCCCGGCAGGTTACAAAGGGCACCCGAGACTCCTCCAGGGCTTCCATCCCCCTCATCTACATGCACTAAGTCTTTTTGGAAATCCGGCCTTTAATCCGCCTGCGCCACAATTCATGCTCCTCTTCTCTTTGCCTTTTTTTCTGTCTAGTCTGGAGGAAATGCAATTTCTCCACAGCAGCTGCCGCCTCTCATGGCGTGATGGGACCCCCAGTGCCATTTAGGAGCCACTGTAACCCGAATCAGAAAAACAGACTTCCCCACTATCTCAACATCTACATTACCTTTTACAGTCTTTTTCCAGCTTAATTTTCCATATCTACATATGATATGTCATCTACTATTTCTGTGCTCTAATGCATTGTCATACTTTCTATTTCAATGCCTCTTAAGTGTGATTTATTAAAATGACAGAGCACACTACAGTTTGCAATGCAGGACTAATTCATTCCCACTTTTTAATGCAGTTCCTCACATCACTTCCAGCATTCGAGAGAATATGTATTTATTTTAATCACTGTGTGCTGCATATATAATTTTTTTCCTAGGTGAAATTTCCTTTTAATGGAGGCTGGGTCATGAGAGAGCAATTATATGAGTTATGTGCACGTTACAGAATAATTTAAAATCAGCTTTCAGGTCAATCTTTTTTAATTATCTATTTTATCAACTGTTTTTGACTAGCAGTTTAAATAATTGTGTTTGCCTAATACCTGGAAATGTAATTGCTTTTAGATGGCCTTTATTCTAATCTGGGTGTCGGTGTCCTTCCCTGCACACTGTGCGTTTGCACCTGCCTGCACAGGGACAGATTTGCGGTGACAGCTTGCATAACTTATTTATAAAACCACAAATTATTTTAGAATTTCTTTAAGTTCACAGGCTGGAAGGAAGGAGGAATGCCTGCTTACTGCAGAAAGCCGAAGAGGGTCTGCTAAGTCAAAGGGAAACAACGTGAATTGGTGAAGAGCACATCTCAAGTGGAACAAAACCCCGTGGGGCTGGTCCAGGTGTCAGGGGGACTCCATGGGTGTCATTTTGTAGCTCCATGGATGTAATGTGAAGGGAATGTAGTGGGAAGGAAGATTCCCAAAGGTTTTAGGCCATGGAAGCCTCCCCTGGGATCTGTGGGGAGATGCAGCCTCCTCCCAGGGTCGGTCTGGAGCCAGAGCCAAGTGGAAGGGTCGGGCAAAGCCCCTCTGCCCAGGGCCCACCTCTGCTTCCCAGCTTTGTCCCACCAGGAAAACACCTCCCTGTCCTTTGCTTTGTGCTCGCTGGAGCAGAGGCTGCAGCCGGGGGACCAGCGCCGCTTCCATCCCAACGTGTGCCAAGGCTGTCACCATCACTGCAGCAGGAGTGTCACGATGAGGCCATCTTGTTAACATAAAAGGATTAGTTCATCAGCAGGCGGTTTCGCTGGGTAATGGAGTCTGGGATGTCCAGCTGATGTGCTACAGAAAGAGTAACGAGATCCTCTGACAGCAATTAGTCCCCATTCCCAGCAGCAGGGGCAGGAATAAACAAGCCGATTGCCTCGCGGGAGCCGTGAGTGGACGGAGCCGGTGCCGCAGACACAGACTGCAGGTAACAGTGCCCAGCACACCGATAAGGACCACTAAAGCACAGCACACACAAGCCACGGTCTGACCATGCTACAGCAGCAGCACCCGGGGGCAGAGGTTTGGGACAGTCAGTGCAGGGCGGGCAGGTTTTGGGCACCAGAGGGTCATTACAATAACCAGCTGTTGGGTTAAATGTGACTATGTCTGAGTAGGGGTGATCCAGAACAGAAAACACACCTCTCCTCTCCTCTCCTCCCCTCCCCTCCCCTCCTCTCATAGCCCACTATGCACCTTTCCCACAAAGTTACTCTCACAGTCACTTTCACACATAATAGACACCAGCATCACTCAAAAAAAAGACACTGGTTTGAATTTACCATCCTGAAATCCTATTCATAGATCGCATCCATTTCACATCCATGATCATATCAATGTCTATTTATTGGCTACTTAAGGGCCTCTCGGTTGGAGGGCAGCTTCTTTTCTAATCTGATGTACGGTTTCATGTTGGTCAGACACCAGTCCAGGTGTCATCAAGCAGCCCTGTGTAAGTTAGTATTTCTGGCCCATAATGTTCTGAACTGTCCTCAGGCCACCAGTGGACATCACTAAGCTCTGTGCCAGCTGGGATTATTGCTGTGCACTGGTAGGTAAGTGGCAAATGACCACTTTGGTGTTGGGCCAAGCCTGGCCTGGACCTGACTGTTCAATGCTTCAACACTCATAATAAAGCAATATAGCAGCGTATCAATTACTACAAAATTAGCTGCAGAATTGCTGGTGGATGCAAATGTACACAGCATTGACATTTATTTTCCTACCGAGAAAGACTTAATTTTATTTTTGAGAGTGACTAAGATATTGGCATAGTGCTTTGCGCTTTTCAAATTGTCTCTATTTGAAGAATGAACTATCCCTCAAGGTAAATTAAATGAACCTTTTTCTTTGTTCTTTCAATCCTTCTGCTGGAAGCCTGGTGCTGTTCAGCTGGAACCGCGTGTAAGTCGGAGATACACAGGTTGGTCCTTTGAGCATTGATTTCCCAGAAAGCACACAGACAAAGAAAACCTAGCGGGAATAAAACTAAAGAATTGGGATATCTGCATTGTCTGGGGAAATGCAGGTATTTACTGTGCTCGTGAAGGAACAGGAGTGGGTCAGGCCATCGATGACACACGCGGTAGTGCTTTCAGGAATCAGAAGAGAGAGGGGGGTACGTGACCTTGCAGAAAGGATGGTGTTGGGAGTCCCAAGAGCCCCCGCCCCTTAGAAGGCACCACATTGTCTCCACGCAGACCCACCCACCTGCTTCCACATCAATTTAACTGAACTCAGTGATTCTGAGCAGCTTGTCGCTCCCAGACTGGCCCCCAGCCCTGGACGGGGAGAGCTGCTCCCGTGAGCTCTGCTCTTCAGAGACCAGCCTTCTCCCCCGCTTCCGTGGGGTTTCACACTCTGCCCCCTTGGTCAGGTTTTCTACTCGCCAACACGCTTTCTGCTTGTTCCTGATGGCATCTTATTTATCTGTGAGTGTGAACGTGCATGTCTGTGCACGTATCTCTGCTTTTCCCATACATTTGTATATGCGACTGTATGTTCCTGTTTCACTTGTAATTGTTTCCTTCCGCCTGCACTGAAAAGCTGTAAATATTCCCATTTCTTCTGGCACATACAAGCAGTTGTGATTGCAACCGCACAAGCTTGGAGATAACAGCTGAGGCATCCCGTTCTGATCACAGCTTCTGCGGGAAGCCTGCCTCTCCCCATCCCCTTTGGTAAGGAAAAACAAGGGTTTTTCACAAAAGCTAGAACTGTGTCAGCTCACGCTCACCCGGGGATGTGCCGAGCTCCGAGCCGGGTGAGCTTAATGCCAGGACTGAAGGTGCACATCATTAACCTCAGTGTTACAAATATATTTTTAGGTATGTTAGGATCGGGGAGCTATGTGACTCCTTTGAAATAAATTCTAGAAGTTCTTCCTAAATAGCGGAATGATATAATTAAAGTGAAAATACACTGAAGCGGCATAAAACCCCCCGTCTACTCACATGGAAAAGATTTCTTCTGCGATCGTAGTCCATCTCCATATACACAGATGTTTGTAGCACCTACTCCCACAACGGTGCAAATCTGAGAGACCGGAGCGCGTTTGCTTCTTTTTGCTTTGAAGTGCAGCTGTATCAGTAGCTCAGTACCTCTGTAGTGCCACATCAAAAGCAGCACCGTGATTAGAGACAGGGCATTTGTAAAAAACGATTCATTGAATGAACCTCTCTTATTTTTCCTGTTCCTGCACTATATATGAACACACTGCAGTTAACATGATTCTAACCCGTTTCATTTAAAAAAATAAGGCAGCTAAAAAAAATAGAACTCAGAAGGTGTTATTTAAAATCCCACACCTGAACTGGACTGGGAGGAGGCACGCTGAGAACTCCAACACTGAATGAACGGATGGACAGGTTAAAAGACCAGATAATACAGATGATGGAGAATTCAAAGCAAATGACTTCTCTGACATTTAAAAGGATTTCCCCTTGCACAGCCGGTGCTGCCAGGACTTCAGAAGGGAAGCTGTTCCCTGCGTACTCTGCGTTTCAGCAGTGCTTAATTTAGCTTAACTTCAGCCACTGGACCTGACGCTGCCTTGGGCACTTGGAAGATTCTGTAAGATAAAACATAGATTTGCTTATCTATTTGCTTCTGTGTTCACTGTGTAACATCAGGAAAAGACATGATTGAAATCATGCTGCACTGGTTGAAAATAGCCATAATTCGTGAACTGCCCTGCATTTACTGCCCAGCATGAAATCCAAAGGCAAGCCCATAAAATGCTCCTCCATCAGCAGGTCCCCAGGGCCTGAGCTCAGGATGAAGCCTCCGGAGGGATGGGGTTTTTACCGAGAGACCCTGGAAAACCAGCCTGGGCCAGCGCCAGCTGAGGGGCTGAGACACCCAATGGTCTGCCTCTCCCTGTGGTCTTCACCTTCTGCTGGCACCTGTAAGAACATGTACAGGCAACAGCAGTTCTCTTCTCCCAAGGAACAGGCGATAGGATAAGAGGAATGGCCTCAAGTTGCTCCGGGGAGGTTTAGGATGGATATTTGGAAAAATTTTTACACTGAAAGAGTTATTAAGCATTTGAACAGGCTGCTCAGGGAAGTGGTGGAAGATCTGGAGATGGGTACCCCTGGAGATGGGTAGACATAGTGCTTAGAGATATAGTTTAGTGATGGTTTTGTCAGCGTTAGGTTGATGGTTGCACTCAATGATCCCTTCCAACCCAGACAATTCTATGATTCTGTGATTCTATGCATCTCCATCCCCAGGGGCAGCGATGGGGATCCAGCAGCCATCAAGGAAGGGGCAGCCAGGACCAGCGATGAACGGAGCCAGCGACAGAGCGGGAACAGAGCCCCAGTTTCCAATACTGTTTGCTGGGGTGTATCTCCTGGGTTTTGGTCCAGCAGGCACATCACAAGCCGGTCCTTCCTTCAGGCCTTGCAACCATGCCAAAAGCTGCGCTGTGTAACCGTGGCCGGCACGGTTCACCAAACCCCTGGGTGAACAACAGCCCGCCCAGGCCCAGGCAGAGCCATTACGATATATTAAGTCAATACAGCACAGAGTCCCCTGCATTTTTGTCCTGATCTGCAGACATTAATTGCATCCATAATAGCTCCGGGGGGGGGGGAACTGCCGACTAAATGCAATTTCAATGAGCTATTAGAGCTCGTTCTTGGAAAGGCCCATTAAGGTTGCAGAGCAAGCGCCCGGGGGGAGATGCCATTTGTGCCAACCCTGTCACAAACAGGGGAGAGGGACTTTCTGGAGCAAAAGCAGCATGTGAGGACACAATCAGTGAGCAGCTCTTCTGAAATCCTTCCAGACCTTCTCGTTTCTGCACAGGACTTGTGTTAGGGCTTGAACATACAGGGTACACGGGCGAGTCCCGCTGCAAGAGCAGACTGAGGTGGGTTTAACAGAAGGGAGCTCAGTGACCAATCCTGTTCTGCCACTGTGCTATTCATAACCACTTACTCCAGCTCCACAGAACCACATAAAATAGCTACCACCCTCTGGGATTCAATAGTCAAACACAAATAACTCGTATGCGATGAATTTTTTTTGTAGCAGTATCAGAAAGCACTGGCACTGCTTAATCTTTTACTGAGTGAATTTAGTGTTTGGCTTCTAAAACGAGGGCACGATCAAGCCCTTAGGTTCCAGCAGCACAAGCAGCGGGGAAGTGCTTGCAGAGCAGCTCTGCTTTGCGGGATGCATGGGCTGGGGTTTGCCGTGACCCATTGCTCCTGGGGACGAGAGCCTGGGCGGGAAAAAGAGCACTGGGTTTGGGGGACACTGTCTGCAGCATCACGCCTTTTCAGGCTTTTCATACCTTCATTTTTATGAATATGAAAATAGATTTATAGTAAGTTTATAAACATGTGTGGCTAATTATCATATGCTGCCGTGAGACAGACACTGGGCCACCCTGGGAGAGGCAGGAAGGAGGTTCCTGTGAAGGGGCTGAACAAACCTGGTGGTTTCACACAAGGCACTGGAGGCGACGTTTCTTGCATAACAAACTGCCTGTGAGAAATGGAGACGAGGCCCTGGGACTGGTTTTGAGGCTTTAAATGAAACCAGGTTAAAATCATACAGTGTTAGCTTTGCCATGTTAAACGTGTTTTGTATTTTATCTCCGCATACACTTATAATTCATTCTTTCCATTTTCACAGGCAACATGACCTTGAACAAGGGACACGCTGTAGGACCACAGCAGTGACAGTATAAAGAATATGAAAACAATCCTGGATACCTAAAAATAAAGGCAAGCTTAGGTTTTACTTCCATCTAAACCTTACCTGGCTGTCCTTTAATCACTTCAAGGGACACGAAGAGGTGTAAGAGTTGCCACCTTTCTGAACTTGGAGAAATGCGTAACTTTGAGAGCACAGAAGAATCTGGGCTCAGGCAACGCTGTTCCCATCCCGGCTGTGGTGCTGCAATGTCACGAACTGTTTAAAGGTGGTAAAATCTGTAGTGGGATTAAAGGCCAGGAGCAGTACATACAGCTTGTGAAAAAGTGGAAAACCGGGTAAAGCTGCTTCTTATTAACGGGCAGAGCTGGTAGTTTTACAGCCCTGTTTTCTGTACAATTCTAGGTCACATGAACAATTTAATAATTTCTTCTAGATCCAATATCAAAACCTGGAGAGGGTGTGAACTCCCTCTCTGAGCGTTTCAGAAGGAGCACATTTCCCAGACATGGGAGGGCTGGACACCCTTCAGACTGGGCACCCACCATTACAGACACTGGTATTTCAAAAATCAGACACCAAGAATTTCCAGCCTTGCTCAATATCCAACGGACTCCTTTGTTTCAATCCTCAATCCCACCATTAGGCACAAAGGTCTGTTAAAATAATGTGGGTTTGGACATTCTGCCTTTTGCCTTTTTTAAACTATCTTTAACCATACAAAAAGTTACTGTCTGAGAGGAACACCAGCCTGGATGTACCGTCTGCTCCTCCTCCATAGGTGTATTTGCGATACCCGACCACCAGTTTGGTCAAATATCTCACCCTAACAACGTATTTAATACCCAAATAAGGGACCAAGCTGCCTCGCTCCTCTCGGCTCTTGGTATCCGACATTGTGCTGGTTTTCTTGGGAAGGGGAATGCTCCTTGGAAGGAAGAGCAGGGACACGGGTTGTGCCATGGGGGGACACACCGGGCTGCAGAGACATGGTGATCGAGGTCTGGTTTGCTATTGCTCCATCCCTGGGACCTTCTGTTTGCCAGGCAAGGCTGGTAGGTGACAGCCTTCTGTAGATACAAATTTAATTGCTGATTTGGATATTTACAGTCCAGGTACGGGTGTTTAGTCCAAATAAAGCACATCTAAGGAAGGGCAGGAACAGCCAGTGGCAGTGGGAAGCAGAGGTTTCTGCTCTGGGATTATCACCACAGAAGGAACTTGTGCAGCCTCCAACCTTGCGGGGTCTCTCCTGCCCTCCCAGATCATCACCACCTCGCTCTGCTGCCCTCCAGTACCTGCCACCAACCCCTGCAAGACGCAGGGTCAGCAAACAGAGTGACTGCTCACTGCACTTAGGGGCAAGAGGGGCTTGGAGGTGGTGGTGACACTGGGGCACAATGGTCTGTGCCCCAACACCAAAGGCCGGTGGCTGCCGAGCATCCCCTCCTCTCTTCTGCAGAACCCACCGCCCAGAAGCGAGTGACGGCTCCGGCTTTATCCCCCCCCAGCACCTCACCTCACTGCTGTCAGACACCAGGCAAAATTCATTCTCCTTCCTAAAAGCTAATCTCTTAACAACAGCATTTATACATAAATTAATGAAAGATCAGAATATAAAGATGTTCATTTTTGATTATTTGCCCATTTACAGGAAATTCAGTTAAAACTGTTTAGTTTTATCATCACTAGACAAAATAAGCATGACAGGATATTCTAGCCCCTGGATTATGTAGATAACACACAGAAATGTCATTTACATTTTCATTCTTTTCACAGAGCAACAAACCCATGCTTGCAAGCAAATTAAAATTCAGAACTTAATTGGATTTTTATATTCTCTTTAAACAGGTAATATTGTTTTTCTTCTTTTTATTATTGTATCTGAACACTGGATTTCATTTTGAGAGTGTGCCACTGAAGGTGAGAGGCCCTCTGTGCTAAATGGTTCATTTAACACCATTAAAATCTACACGTTTGAGGATTTAGATTATTGAACGCCAGTATTTCAGTATTATCGTTAAAGAAGAGAAAGCTATGGAGAATTATTTTCTTGGGCGTATGCATGAACATATGTGTTTATATATTCAGACAAGCACGTGCACATATTTGCATGTATGTGCACAAATACACTTACAGGCATTTATATGGCTACCTATATGTATATCTATGGATGCAAATGTAAAGAAAACGATCCAATAATTTATCTCCGCATGCTCATATTTTTGCCACAACTTGACAAATCATCTGAGAAAAAAATTAAAAAAGCATGTTTTGTTTGAGTCTTTCTGCTCATCTACTATGGTACGAAAATAATGGAAAACATTCTCTATTTCCCTTTTTTTCCCTGCTTATCGTGAGCTTCACCGAGGTGGCACTGTCTGGTTCTGCATTTAAGCCTCTGTCTCTGGTGTTGGTCAGTGAAGTCCAAGCAGC
The DNA here is from genome assembly GCF_964106895.1 of Numenius arquata. Lineage (NCBI taxonomy): Eukaryota > Metazoa > Chordata > Aves > Charadriiformes > Scolopacidae > Numenius > Numenius arquata. Next base: position 1,111,525 of record NC_133589.1, on the reverse strand, counting down.
TTCCCAGCGACAGTGGGTTATGAAGCCCAGTCTCCAGGGATGCCACGTCCCAGCTGGGGAGAGTAAGAGATATCCTGGAGAAAACTTCACTTATCTGTTCATATTTTCATTGAAGAAGATACTGAGAACGGGACTCTGGCAGGAAACAGCATTCATAAGGGCGACCATGGGGCAAAGTCATCTCGTTGAACTGCACGCTCCATCGCCAGCCCTGAGTCCAGTCAGGGGACACCACGGCACCAGGACCCCATGCCTCAGACCTCCCGGCACATTCCTGCTCTGTGGCACCGGGAAGCATGGTGTCCCTCCACGCAGGCCATCTGCTACCCGGAAAACATCTGAAATTATGAAAATGTTGAAATGATGGCGTTTCTCGGCCAGCGCTCCTCGCTGCTCCCAGCCCAGAGGGAGGGCCAGCAGGCATGAGGCCATCCCTCTCGTGTCCCCAGGCAACACGGTCCTGCTTGGTCCCAGGGTGACAAAGGTCTTCTTGGAAACACACACATCCCCATTCATGGGATGAACACTCCGTGACCCTGAAGAATTCATTGAAGTGGAAGCTTGACTCAGAAATCCTCAGCGCTAAACAAACACACTTGGACTAATCCCAGCCCTTCCTTTACTCCGGTTACTTCTGGTCAACGTGTGTGGAACATCACACCCGGGATGGGAACTCCACGCTGCTAATCCGTGCGGGGTGAGGCACGAGCAGGAAGGCACCGCTCACCGACCGCCTAATTATAAAACTGCCGTTACCTTCAGGAAATATTTGACCACAAACGTCAGCGAATCCGCAGGGGCAGGAGCTTTCGTGCTGAAGTATAAAATCCTCTACATTAATTCTCTGCATTTCACATCGTATCATTTTCAAGTGTATAACTTAAAACTGATAATGCCAGACATCTTCCCATACCTTTTGTGTTTTCCCACCGTCAGCGATGCCAGTTTCAACACCTGCCACAGGCTACATCAGTGTGTAAATTAAAACTGTACTTAGCCTCCTCTGTGCTGACCTTCCTCGCTGATTTTTCAGTCGCACTTCCATCCACCTGAGACAGAATCTCCACCACTTCAAGGCAGCACATCTCTTGCATCATTTGAAGATTTCCCCCTCTTTTTCTAAGTTGTGTTTATTATGGGTTGCAACTTAAATGAGGATTTGGAACAATTTTTCATAAATGAACCTTTTTCACGCAGACCCAGACCTCAGTAATAAAGAAGTAAGCAAGGGGTAAGAGTCACAGTCGGGTGTTACCTGCTCTCCAGGTTTCTGTCTGGCTTGATCTCTGCATTCCCTGGGAGTTCACAAGCAAGCGTATGAGTCTGTCAAAAACCCATTTTTGTGTTATTTCTCCCCAACCTAGAGTAAAAAAAAAAATATATTAAATGAACACATAATAGGAAAACCTGCTCCCATCGGGATATCAAGTCCTGCTTTGCAGACATCAAAAGTTTGTCTGATTCAGATGACTTTGGCATAACTGCCACAATTGGCTGTGCCGCGCTGGTTTATCTCAGCCGCCTGGCACCTGGCCAGCCCGACCCATGCGTGGTGGCCAGCCCGACCCACGCGTGGTGGCCAGCCCGACCCACGCCGGCACGGATGGCTCCTCCCTGCTGGCCCCGCTCCACCCAGAGCTCCAGAGGACACCGGCATGAAAGGGGCCCACACAAACAGGCACAAAGAAAGCAATTTCTCATTTTGAAAGAGTTTTTGAGCGTTTTCTTTTGCCCTCTCCCATTTTTTAAGTGAAAACATAGCCTGTTTTAGTAAAAGCCAAAGCTCTCTATAAAGTACAACCTCGTATGAAATTAAAAAATAAAAGACAGTTGGTAAGAGAATTTTTCATTTGTGTCTCCTGTGAGATGATATCCTAAGATACATTTCTACCAAAAGTATTTTTGATATATAGCTATTGTTTTGAGTAAATAAATAAACTGAAGAAAGTACTGGTTTTCAGCATAAAATTCTGACTTTTCTGTTGAACACCTACACTTCCCCCTTCCAGAAGGAAACACAAGCAGAACAGAAAGATCTATCCCTTTCCTTCTGGTCCTCATCCTCCAAAACAAACAAGGCCCTTTTCTCTGGAAGAAAACCCTTCCTCTTCCCATCAGTGCAGTATGCTATTGCCCTTTCCGAATGGAGAAGAGATTTATAGTCACAGGTACCATATGCTTTCCTTCAGCTCCAGCTCCGGAGAGTAGCTGGTTCGCGACCACCCTGGAAGTACCAGCCACTTGCTTCACAAACAGGATGGGAGCAAATGCATCTTAAAGCAGAGGGGCCGTGTTCCCGCAGTGTCCCCTTTATCCCCATTCCTGCAGTGTCCCATTTATCCCCGTTCCCACGGCATCGAGCTGCCAGATGCGCCATGGACGGGCTGTGTGTGACTGTGCGGCCCCCACCACTTGGGTCTTATTGCGGGGACCAGCTTGATGCCTCAAGCCTCAACCCACTTTAAAACCTTCTGCCTCGTGAATAGATTGATTTGCAGCAAGATCTAGAAGTCATGAGTTTTCCATACTTCATCTCCAGTCTGAAATATAAGCTCAATATTGCGAATGCTTGAGACACAGGGAAAATGTGGAAGGTGCCCTCTAAAGGCTTTGTGTCCATTCCTCCCACCAAGGGCCGTTTGCTGTCTCGCCACCTCAGTGAAGTCGTCACGTACCCACACCCTTTAGAAACAGCTCATTTTCTACTGGACCAACTCTAAAAGCCTCGTCAGGAAACAGTGAATGAGCTGGAAATTAAGCTATAAAACACACTATATCCATGTATTAGAATACAGGAATTGGCAGGTAACAATAAATACACTCATGAGTGTTATAACAATAAACGTAGCTGAAAGGGGAAGAAAAAAAAAATTTTTTTCTATTCTCTGGACTTCTGAGACATAGTCTTGCTTTGAAAATGCTGGTTTAGACTTCATTAAGAAACAAGAGCCAACACTATCAAAAGTTCTTCTCTTTCTTTTTGGAAACCCAATCAAAAATATAGTACAAGTGATTTTGACTTTTTCCAATAATTCTGCTATCTAGTTGTGCTCTTTTAATTAGCTATCAGCAGCACTTAATTTATTTCTAGTGTATTGTTGGCAGCTTTTTGCATATCTCTCCCAACCTGTGAAAAATCACAAAAAATAGACCTACAAAAATTAATCTTCCTGTTCCCTGTGCAGAGATATTAAAATGGTAATTGCATTCTTTATACCTCTAAAACCTGGTTCTACTTCTAGATACTTATCTGCAAGCCCAATGAAATTGTGTGATAGCTGTTGTTGATGCTACTTACATGTTACTGGGAGTTATTGAGATCTGATAATAATCGCTGTGCTGTGAAAGCTTCACACAGCCAGGCTAAATTCCATCGGTGCCTTTGATTTCTGTTCTGAACGATGATCGTCTGGACAAATAAACTCCATTTATTAATTCTTAGCATCATACTTACCTTTATTTATTATAGCACAGGAAGAAATCTTGTCATCTGAAAGACATACTTGGCTTGCGACAGAGCAATTTTTTAAAAACCTAGGGCTTAAATACAGCCCGTTTCCCCACGAGCAGGCAGGTCGTGCGGTCACATCCCACCTCACTCCTTAATGTAATTCACCGCCCCATGGAAACACCTCCTCGGCCTTAAAGGCTTCTCGGAGCTGCTCTGCGACACGGGATCTGGCAAAGCCAGCCTTCCCGTATCGTTTGGACACAGCACCTTCACACATCAGAGCCTCCTAAAACAGGAAGGATGGTGGGGTGTGATAGGACTTTTTTTGTTTGGTTGTTTTTTTTCTTTTAGATTAAGTTATTGAAGACTTTGTTTTCCACAGACCCAAGCATGGAAAGGCTAAGCAAGAATTACCCACAGCTGGAGGCACCTTCTTACTCGTGCTCCAGCCTGGCCTTCAGGGACCACAAGTGTCTGATAATTCATCCCAGAACCACAACCTGTGCTGAAGCAGTGAAGCAAAGGTTCTGATTAAACTAAAGGCAGAGAATGGAGAACTTTTGGAAACTCAGTATTTTTCACTCCAGAAGAAGTGATATCAGAGAGAGAAAGAAGGGAACAGGTTACGCTGCTAAAAACTCCTCTAACGTTCCGATTTATTTTAGTGTTGTTTGGCAAGTTCTCACAATGAGCAGCTTTAAATGCCCTACAGTAATTGCAAAAGAAACCCCATTAAGAGACTCTGATGAGGGGAACTATTAAAACTGAATATACAGCTTGCTCTGATGAATTTCCCTACTTCATTTTTGCAGCAAATAATATAGTTCTACACTGGTCTTTTTCCTTTCACTGGAAGTGTGAACTACAGTCCTATAAATTCATCCTTACTGTCAATTAAATTAAATAAACATTGTCTGAGTGCATTAGGAAGAGATACAAAACAATTCAATACCAGGGTTAGTTATTGAGGAGGCTTTTTAATGAACACAAATTGATGTAATTAAAATAAATCTGCTTTTCACGTTTCTCAAGTAGATGCCCCATAGCCATTCCCGTAGAACACTGCAGCACAATAAACACTGGGCCAAAGCCACTGTCTTTCCTCAGATTACACGGGAGCTTCCCGCTCTCCAGGATTTTGGAGGTATGGCCGGGGGATGCTGTTTACTTGAAGAGTTGTTGAAACGTAAAAGAGAAGATCAAAACTCAGCACCATTTGGTTTAGTGTCCAGCCCAGCCCAAACCACGACACTCAGCTTTTTGTTAAATTTTTTCCCCCTGGCATCACCTTCTTTTTACAGAAGGAAATGAGTAAAGAAAAATGCTTTTCAATATCACTCTTTATAGGCTGTTGGTAACTAGTTGGTAACTTCTATGAATTCTCCTTTTGGAAGGTATTTTGTGAGTTGTGATACAGGACCACATTTAAAACCAACATGCAAGGTTAGAAAAGTATTTTCTATTATAAGATCTCCCTCCATCTCTTTCTTCATGCCCCTAAAATAATAACAATAAGATCACCAACATTATTGATATTTAGGGATAGGAGGTATGAGTTATCTCTGGCTCAGCAGGTACCAGGTATGGCTATTAATAAACCGTACAGAGCTCAGGGAAGCAGAGCGCTAAAGGACCTCAGCTGGAATATATTAGATAATTTTAAACTGATGGAGATTAATAAAAAATTATCAAAAATCTTTGACATCTCCTGATGGTGACGATGTCTAACATGGAGGTGTGTGCCCAGAGCTCCCATATTAAACTCCTCTGAGCTCACCCCACAAGTACACTGTCATCAGCACGTGGGTCCTTCTGACAAAATAAAGGTTATTGGTGCCCTCTGATTGCACAGTCCGTTCTCCAGATTGCTCCGCAAAGAGCACATGGCTTTACAGCACAGGCAAGGCATAAGAAAACAAATCCCATCTCTGACAGTACCACCGTTCTTCTCCTCACCTTCACTCGGGCTCACCTAGCTTCTCAAGCTGAAGTCCTGCTGCCTCTCTCAGATAAATTCTGCAAATCGCCTTCCATTTCAGGAGTTCTCCTTCACATGGCAAAAGTATTCTGGCTGGAAAAACAGAGAAAAGATATTTTTTGTGTGGAACAGTGTCATTGACAATTAGTGCCTTCAGCACTCCCTCTACAGAGAGAGGAATTTCACTCTGTGGGTGAATAGAGGCTGGGTCTCCGGGGCCGTCAGCCTTTAACAAACAATAAATGCATGCAACAGCGTAGAAGGGAATATAAATCAGAACAGCAACTTGAAGGGTCCTTCTTAATAACGCAATGTATGTTTATCTCCAAGAAAAGAAGGCCCAGCAACTTGCAAACACCACAGAATTCCCACACACCATGGCATTGTCTGCGGCTCTCAGAAAGGTAAAACTGGAATAGACGTCAGTGTTCTTAACGCAAGAGACCCATGTGCTTAGAGAGAGGAAACCACAGCACACCACCTCTCCCGAGGCAGTACAAAGTACTGATCCTTATAATTGCAAGCGTAAGATTTAAAAACATTTTCACTGCCTCGATGAGACGTGTTGCAAACCAGCAGTGTACCAGGCGCTGCCCTGGGCTCTGCAGCACAACAGGTAAAGTCTTCACATCTGGATACACATCTCTCCACCCTTAGGAGACGGTGGCTTTGATGAAGGCATACAGCCGGGAAGCACAGGAGTTCATTTATAGAACGCTTTTAGGGTGAGGCAGTTCCACCCTTTTCAGTGTATAAATCTATCCCTTTTTTCCCCCCCTCTCTCTTCTGATTTTTCAAGGTTATTATCTCAATGCTTTTTCCTTGGTGCCAATTCCTCTGAACTTGAGTTCACAATGACTCACAGCAGGGACGCACAGAGAGAGCTACCACCAGAAGCCTCCTCCCTGGAGAAGCTTCACAATGCTGCCTATTATTTAGCAACTTGAAATGCTGGTTTAATGGCACACATCTCTTAAACATCCCCGTCTTTCACTTGTTCGCCCCAGGGACCCAAGCCATGGAGATGTACACGGAGATGTACCTCCGCTCTCCCCATCCCACCCTCCCCACTGCGCGTGAGAGCGGGGGCGCTGCCAGTCTCCAGGCTGCGGCTGTGACTCCCCGCACCGGGGTTCAGCACGTTGAGCTGGAGGGCTCCAAAGCTCACGTATTCACCTGCCAGTGAAAGACCTGAAAATGGTTAGAAAAATCCAGCATATCTTAGGGAGGGGAGTATTAAATTCGGGTGCGTTTTCCTGCTTTGACTGTGCTGGGACCAGGGTTTCAAGCTTCTCTGCTGGTGCTTAGTAGAAGACTTCCTTAGCAGAAGCAAACCCTCTTTAGCAGATCTCTCTGATTGCAGTTTAAAAAGCCAGCCATGCCTCCTCGGACTCCCACACAGCATTTATTCAGCAGGAGAGGAGAGATACCAGGGATTTACAAACATAAAATACCAGAAGGAAATCAACTCCCCCAGGCTCATTAGTGATGACAAAAGTACAGACCCTTCTGCCTCCAGCCTTGCAGGCTGAGAACAGGACAGAGAGCCATGACGTGGTATCGACAGGCCCTCAAACTAACCCACCAGCCGTTTAAATCCAGCTGTGTTATCTATCGTTCCTTCTGAACATCTCTCTTCCAGAAACCACGGTAGGTGAAAGCCAATACCAGGCACTGACTCACAAATAGCTATTCATTTTCAAGAAATCTTTCACCTGAATCCTTTGTTAGATGCTTCCAAGGCAAACACGGGGTGACAGAAGGTGCAGGTGAAGTGACAAGTTGAACTGATGGCACAGGACACACAAAGTGTCTGGGGTTTGGCTGTGCACGGCATGGCTGTGTCTGGATCAACAGGGTAACGACTAAATTCACCACGTGATGCTGAGCGTCTCCCCTCATCTCTCAAATACTATTTTTCCCTTGACACATTTGCTTTTGAGTTATCCATTTGCAAGAGAAGGTCCTCAGAAGAAGGCTTGTCCTCTGCCATAGACCGCTCTGTCTGTTCTGGCCTTAGTACCATCGTCCCTTGTTGGCCTGTCTAGTTACACTCTTAACATGTATACAACTATTATTAATAGTAGTGGTAAGAATAGAAATAATTAGGGGTCTCACAGTCTTGTGGCCCATGTAGCAGTTTGCTGCAGTTCAGACGTTAGTCACATTAAGTCCAAGCTCTTAATGGTGACATTCTGCGATTCAGCCCCTGCCACGACCAGACACAGGGCGCTGGGGGAGCGCTCCCAGCAAAAATTGCTGTTTACAAGGTACTGCAGAGATGGCAGCACTGCACTATTAAAAACGTATTAAATTAATTGAATTCAAACAACCAGCCACAATAGCAAGAAGGAGAGAGCATGTCTCTCGCAGCACTGATCCTGACAGTATAGGAAACACAAAGCTACAGCCTTATTATGAAGCATTAATACAACACATCCCAGGGATATTTATCGACCACTGCTGTTAAGAAACATTTTGGAATGGTGACTGGACTCCCAGTAGAGCCTACGCTAAGGTAACACTTCCCAGAAGTTTATTTGTATTTCAAAGCAGACACTGACCGTGTTCACACTTTCCAATATTTCTTCCAGACACAAGGGATTATTTACCCATGCTCGCATGCAAATATCTCATCTAATTCATTTTGTTCTTTTAAAATGCTGTTTAAATAAAGCTTTTCAGGGAAATAGAGCCTGTTTCAATTTATCTTAGCTGAAACTAGGACTATAAATCTCTTCAGTTTCCTTTATTGATCTTAAACAAAATTACAAATATAAATTACAGCTGCTGCAAATTAAATGTTCTAACGACTGTTTGAAAGCAAATGCAATAGCGTCAATAACACATTAGATAAGACACAGCAAGAGCTGCATAAAGCTACCATTTGCTGGTGAAATCAAAAAGATTTCCGTGGAAACCCACAGCCAGGGGGTCCCTTCTCCTACAGCCAGATTTCTCTCATATCTCTGATTAATTTATAAAATTAACTACACCAGATCTACAGGACACGCAGATGGTTTAATGCACCCACCAAGAAAACTCAAGTTTTCAATTGGTTTGTTAAGACACTGTAGTTTCAGGGCCCAACAGCCGCTGAAAGTGTTGCTCTCGGAAGTCCTTCTTGTCAATGCACATAAACGGCAAAGCTTCGGCTGAAACTGTATTGACTCTTTAGGAAACCAGCAAGACCTTGTGCACTGGAACAAGGCAGGAATCCATACTGGCATGTGGTGCTGAGTCACCCTAATTGAAGAGGCAACACATATTCCATACAGCCCACACTGAAATAAAAAAAAATATAAATATGTCTCCAGAATAACTGTCCCATCGGTTTTCTTCATCCTTGATCTCAAAAAAAGCCCTGGCCATGGGGTCATGCTCTACAAGGGCAAATATCAAGTGATGCTGCTTCAGGTATGATACATTTCTTCTAAAGAAGCTTCTATTTCACAAAGCAGCATAATCATCAGTTTTCTACACCACTGACACTTAGACCGTTATGCACAAAAGTATCTGTTTACCAGATCATGAAATTGCAAGTATAATAGCGGTGACTTTGCTGCACTTGATAAAACCGTAAAACGTGGCATATTGCTGCCTACTGAGCTCTAAAAAACACCAATGCTGGAGAGGAGACAACGTTCTTGTTACCATCAAAGAACTGCAAAATCCCTACCTTTCTGCTTCTGATCTGTGGACACGCATTTTTCCTTCCCACCAGTTCTGTCACTCCTTTCTGGTACAGGCAACACCACAAACATCCAGAAAAACTGACTCCTTTTATGCTTTCTTAAGTTTTATATGATCACAAAGCCTCTCTGAATATGTATATCTGTGTGCAGCCACGGTATTAACATCCCTACAAACGTTATGAAACAGGCAGCTCGGTAACGAGACAAATGAGCTCTCCATTTATCCGGAGATAAACGCAGGACACGGGGACTGGAAATCCTGTCGTCTTTGTGGCTCACGGAACTAATTGCTTCTCAGCAGAATTCAATTGGTTTGATAGACACCACTGTTTCAGGGCCCAACAGCCGCTGAAAGTGTTGCTCCTGGAAGTCTTGCTTGTAAATGCACATCAGCAGCAAAGCTTGGGTTGTATTGACTCTTTGGAAACCAGCAAGACTTTGCACATTGGGCCAAGCAGGGATCCAGCACTGGCGTGTGGTGTGGCACGTGCATTCCAGTCATACTCTAAACCTCTGGTAGAACCTGCATCCCTGAGGGTCCAACATGGGGGCTTCTCTGAGCGGGCAGGGATGGCCCCCGAGCCCGGGACAGCGTTGATGTAAACCAGCCTCTGACATTCTCAAAGGTCCCTTCCAACCAAGAAGATTCTGTGATTCTGTGATTTTGTTCCATCCTTCACTGTACATCAGTTCCTGTAATTTCATTCATGATTTCCTTTGACCTTTAGCTGTGTTTGATATTTTCTGGTACCAAAACTTGACACTTAATAAAGGAAATTTCAAGAAAACATCAGCCAGCAAGCTAAATAACTGCACAGAAAAGGCAGATTTCATAATGAACTGATAAAAATTACTGCCTTGCCAAGAGAAATCCCCCTACTTCAATCTCAAGTTGCCCAAAGCCGGATCTCCTGCCTTAACACCGCAGTTTCATACTGATTCTTTCCTAAAATACCCAGGTCTTTTATTCAGCTCCTCTGGGTGATAATGCTGTACATACCTGTCTTTGAGAAGATTTTCCTCCTCTTCATTATCGTTACTCAGCCCAAGCTACTCTGCGTGTACATGTTCATGCACGTGCAAATTCCAGTGAGTATCTCCCATGGGAATATTCTGCAAAAATCATCTCCTGGATGCAAAAGTTCAGCTGAGAGTATTACTAACATCCAACAGTAAACGCTGTAATCTTAGTGTTAAATGGCAGAGGCAATTACAGGGATCAGGTTAAATACCTTTCACAAGGCCTACAAGCTACAAGGCTTGAAATGTTTACTCTTGGAATAGTGACTGGGTAGGACGGGGTCTGGGCACTGGTGACCAGGGCGGAGAGCCGATCCCTTCCTGGCCTGGCCCCTCTCCTGCCGTTATTTGCAGAAGGAAGAAGCATAGCCTGAGTCTTCAAAACTCTTCTGGAGCTTTGTGAGCAAAAGAAACATGAAAATCTCTTTGATCATTTTTAAGTATTTCAGCGAGGTGACCAGGCTTTGGGAGTTTAATTACCTTAAGCCATGAGAGGGTAGAGAATGAGGGCAACGACAAACAGAAGGAAAAGGAGAAAAAATGAACTTTTTCCAGGACAACGAGATGTCACTATTTATGAACCTGCAAGAGAATTAGAGCTGAAATAATTAGACAGAAAAAGAGATTTTAATTAATGATGGTAATTCTTACGAAAGGAACCAGATTGCCAGCCCTGGAAACTGCCAGTTCTTTTTATCCACAACGTACGTACAATCTCAATGAGACCATTGCAAAGATTCCCAGCACAGAACGTTACCTGGAGCTGAGAAGTCCAACATCTAACTGGTCATAGGTCTTGGCTTCTGCTGCAGCCGAGCTTTGCAATGAGAATAGTTGCTCACTACATCAATTCCTTGGTTCAAGTAGATCCTTTGACGTGGGCCAACTGATCTTGAACGACTTGAATCAGCTTACAGTGCTGACCAAGAATCACAAAACCTGCTCAAATACATGTAGAGACCCACCACTGCATTGGTGTCCCAACCTGAGAAAGTCATGGTAAATGGATTAGCAGTTCCCTCCAGTACCTAAGTAACTCTTAAAAAAAAAAAATAGAAAAAAGTAACCTTTCATTCAGATCATGCCATTTTGTTTAATTTCCAATCATTGTGTTTTGAAACAGCAGTCCCTTTATCCCTGTCCTCACGAGGGCCACGAGGCACCGTGTTCTGCGAAGGGCAGCAGCTTCAGAATTTGTTCCTCAGATGGAATGTGAGGGGGAGTGACTGTTTTTTAGTTGTTGTTAATAAAATCCTGGAGTAACAAGATGTTAGCAGAAGCCTTTCCCCATCTCCCTTTACATCCCGTTTTCCACACCTTTGCAGCTGGATAGAGAATTCCCCTCCCAGGCAGAGTAGCAGATTTGGGGTACAAGTCCTTGGGTAGCACGAAAGCTAGTCTGGCTGGTCCCTGAAAATTTAATTTCTAGTCCCTGTTGGCTAACCAACCCAGCTGGCTTAAGCTACGTCTGAAAAGCAAGACCTTGCTGCTGCTCTCAACCTCCCGCAGCACGGAAAGCAACGATCCTCACTACTTGAGCCCGATACGAAATAGATCGTCACATGTATCAACTTCACTTTAACATGAGTATTTCTATTACCTGGGTCAGAGAGTCTGTGCAGTCACTCTCCAGAACCCGCTGTTATTAATTCAGAAATTATAGCTTTATGGTGGCAGGGAATCCTCGATGTTTAAGCTGGCACTGGAAAGCTGTAATTCTGAATGGGACATGACATGAATTACTGGATTGCTGTAATTTTTCAGCTTTTCATGCATTTTCACTGCATATATTAAAAATACAGCGAGTAATTCACTTTTAATTATGCAAATTCAAAGGCAGTAAGACAAGAGATGGATGAGTTTTTAAATGCCTGCTCTGCCTGACCACCTGGGGCTAGAATAGAAAATCCACCAGCTAATCAGGTAACCTGGCCCACCACGCTCCTGCTGTACACAGAATTACCTCTTCTTAGTATTCAGCTCCGTTACAAGAGCAGAGAGTCTGGGAAAGAAATTGCCAAGCAGATGGGAAGCCAGGAAAAGGCAGATCTCAACCTGACTCTGGGTGCTCAAGGACAACAGATCCAGAGATGTCCTCACATCTGACACCAGCCTAAGACCTCACAGCCTTTCAAGTACCTCTATGCTTTATAATTTGGCAATATCTTCCTGACGTCAGGGCTCGGTTTTACTGGGTGAGCATCCTCAGCCACACTTTCTCAAGGAAAGGAAAAATTAGCCCAACAGAGGTATTACAAATAACTTCTAACTACAATATTCCAATCAGGACCACAGCACACATCAGCTTCCACGTTCTGCAACTCTACCCTTGGCTTTTTCACTGCTCCTTAGCAAAATCTGTGGCTGCAACCTGCTTTTACATGTGTGTCCATGCAAAAGTCCTGAGTTTGTTGGGAAGGAGAAGTTCTATTGCTCTCAAAGATATTGTTGTTAAATTGTAAGATAGCAAGTGCAAGTAATGATGGCTTGTTAAAAGTCTAGTGGCTGTATCTAATAGCTGCAGTGTTCAGTGCAGTAATTACAGAGGCGAGAGATTGCTGAACATGTGTAAAAAAGGAATTAATTGGGGTAGCAGTAATGCAAAAGCTTCTCCAAGCCTAGAGCAATTGTTATTTTGCCCTCCTACTGATGTGCTGCTTATCCAGGATACAGTGGTTAGAAACTCGCTCTCTTTAATGAACGTTAAGTTTAGGTGTTTTCTATCCAGGAACCCCCAGGCTTCACATCCAGTACATCAAGTTTAGGACACAGAGGTAAAATTCCTCAAACACCTTATCTCCTTGCCCTGAAAGGATACATCTGCCTCTTCTCCTTGGAAGCCTGGGAGAACTTTCAAGCCAGCAAATTATCGATGCAAATCCCCTGCATCCTACCGAGAAGAGGGTGCTACAGGAGGTGCTCGCAGGGCACTGCGGTGCCCAGTTCTTCACATTAGTATTTTCAAACCAGGTGGAAACTTTTCCTTTTCTCCAATCTCTTCATCCTCCTTTCCCCACCGGGAGGTGCCTCACTGCCAGTTTCAGTCTTGCGTCTCTAGAGGCGATTTCTTGCAGCTCCCTCCGCAGCTCTTCCGTGCGCTGGCGCCTTTCAGCGCTCTCCTGAGCGCCTGCTGCACAGCCCCTCGAAAGAAGACACCTTCCTGAGAGGGAGTGGGTGGTTGGAGTGGTTTTTCTGTCACATCCTTGGCGTTGCTGTTACAAACCTCACTCAGGTACGGTATCTGCCCTGAAACCCTGGAATTCAGCCATATTCTCAAGTTTTTTTGAAACTCCCAGCTCGACTTTGGCAGAGCTGCTGATCACAGCCCTTACAAATCCAGAACTGAGCATCACCTTCACCTCACAGCTTCTGCAGAAACCTTAGTCATGCATCAGTCATCTGCTGTCTCAACCACTACTACTACTTCTAAAATTGTGTTAAATTCCTGCTCTTCACAGAGTGAAGCACAGAATTAGCCAATTTACCTGTTTATCTGTTTTACTTTTAGAAAGATGTGTCTTGTTGGGCAAATCACTGTTTCAGTCACTTACCAACACAGATCACCGATGTGTTCCCCAATTCCACTCGTGAGCCACCGAGAGATTTCTCTCCCAATCTCAGCGTAGAACACCTCTGGCTAGACCTGACAAAATCTCTGAACAGACGGTTTCTCTATGAATTCACCACCAAAGAAGGTTAAGACCATGGAGCTCAAGAACTGAGATACCATTTTCCTCCTGCAGTAGGAGAAGTAGCTCTTGCTGGTTGTGAACAGAAGAGCCTGAACTTCTCTACTTCCCAGCCTTGCTGAAGGAAAAGCTGATTCATATTTATAACCAGAAGGAAATGAGGAGCACAAAAGGAGATGCTGACAGTGTGATTAAGGATTTCTTTTAAACTACAGAATAAAGCACAATTAATATCTTGGCTTGAGGGAGATTAAAGACTTGTGTGGATTCTTCCACTCTCCCCTGGTATCACCATTACGTAGCAATGGTTCTTACAACTCTCTTAAAATTAATTCTGCAATACACGTCTGCTGCCGGTTCTACCAACCAAAGACTGCATAAAGATCAGCTTGTAATAAGAATCAGTTTAACCCCATTTACTTTCTTAATGTCAGTGGTATCATAGAGATCACTTCTAACTTTGCATGTTAAGTAAAGCAGTTAATTGTGCTGCCGTACCAGGTTTAGACATAAAAGGCAGAATTAATAACAGGTTTAAAGAGAAGGCTTAGAATAGGAGTTCTGAATGCAGGAAAAGGGCTGGTGTGAGTTAATACCAGCTTGTACATAGAAAGCAAGGTTAATATTTGGTTAAAAGATAAGACTAATAATGGTTTTTTATTGATCTGAATGATTTATACATACAATGGGGTATAGAAAATAAACATTTTGATGAAAACAAAATGCCAGACCAGAAATATCTGTTTCTGAGCTTGCCCTGAAGGAACTCTCATAGTTAGTGGAGACCAGAGACTCCAGGGACCCGTTTCAGCCCGCACAGCGCAGGTCCCGGGGGAGCCAGGCTCCGGGGCAGGGGGGGTGACACGGGGTGGCCTCCCGCTGCCTCGGGTGGGAGCGACACCACAAGAGCCGGGTTGGCATCGGCGCTGGAGGAACTCGGGGGCACCGCAAGGCACCCGGCACATTCTGCATAGGGCTGGGGGGGACGGGAGGCAGCTCCCCTCAGGAAGGTGAGCAGCCAACCTTCACGTCTGAAAAAAAAACCCAAAACACTGTGAGCCCATCTGCATCTTTAGGCACCTGAATACCTTTTTTAACACTTTTATTCGTAATGGTCTTAATACCTGCTTAGAGCAAGTGGGAGTGTAGGTTGGCAGGGAAAGATTAGAGACTTTCAGCTCATAATTCATTTCCCGGGCTGTTCCTAGGGCACAGCAATTATGCACTTTCCCTCACCCAGGACAGACTGTGAAATGACTGTACTGTCCTTAACGACTAAATCAAAGTAAGCAAAAAGGTAAGTAAATGTTTTCTATGTGACTGCTGCCATTTTATAAAAAAAAACTATTGAATGTAAAATGAAAGGTATCCATAGGTACATAAACAACTTTTTTTTTTTTAAGGTTTTAATGATCCGAGGCATTGTTTAAACAGCAATGCTATTACAGATTTACGTAGCTGATTTCTTCTGAGTATAGCAGAATCCCGATCCTTCTGACAATGAATGCTACAGAAAGCAGCATTAGGCGAGTTACTGTGAAACCAAAGTCTATTTGTGCAGGAACAAAAGGAAAGAATTGGGACAATAATGAGCAACCAAACAGCACCACAGTTAAGGGTGCTGCTTTGTAGGAGACAAGTGACTATTCTGAACTCTGAAGTGCCCATGTAATGAATCACAAGAGCCCACTAAAATGAGAGCAAACATATAAATTCTTCTTATTTCAGTATGTACAAATACCAAAGCAATTTTGGGTTGTTAACCTCCACAGCTTGAGGACAATATGTTCATCATCACTGTATAGCACTTTGCTCTTCAGAAATTCTCTGTGTATTGGTTTTGATGTTTCACTGAAGCATCATGTATGCCTGAAAGGAGGCTCAGTATCAGACAACACTGAGGAGCTCATAAAAAATTGGAATATTTTTATAAAAATCAACCAAAAAATGAAGCAAACAGATACTGTGCATTATTTCTGACAACACAGATTGTGAAGAGATACTAAAACTATTTGGATTTTTGCTTTTACATGGATTTCATAGTTCCTCCTTTTCCTAAAATGCTTAACAGTTGTCATTTTCTCTCTTTCACCCACGCTGTTGTTGCATCTCAGGGTGCCTGACCTCCAGAGCTCCAGCTCAAGTGCTCCTGTTCCACCTCCTCTGCCCCGTTCAGGGTCCCAGTGAGGACCACAACTGAGTCTCCTGTCAAAGACGGTGACTGCCATCAAAGAGCAGTGAGCAGATGGCAGTGGTTTGGGAGGCTGCCTGGGCTCTCGTCACTCGCGGTACCCGCAGCGAACGCTGCAGCACCCTCTCCTGAGCCAGCCGAGCCATCCTTCACTCCGGATTTGAGACATACCTTGGCTAACGCAAACTCTGCCTTCCGATCCATCACCGAAGGATGACTTTCCCACTGACCAGACCGTCTGCAGTATCCACCACTGTCACCCCTGCGGAAAAGGTCACCGTCCTGAAGGTAGGCAGGGAAAGGTACTTCCACACTGCCCCTGGAGAAGATGTGCACCATCAATAAATCATGTGCTATAAAATCCCCTCCTAATCGCAGCTCTGACTGACGTGTGCATGCATTGCTGCCATGTTTCCTCTCTGTATTTGCAGCCTTGGCTGTGATCCTGAACCTCACCTGGACAGAACTCACCCCTCGGCACCCCTCATGGGAAGCATATGGCACGAGTTAAGGCAAAGGATCAGGCATGGGACAGAGAGCCATACAAACAGCAAGAACCTTCCTCCTCCCAGGAAATGCTCCCTCAGTTTACTGAAAGTTTGGGAAAATAGATATATATTATATTATACATATATATATTATAATTTGGGTATGAAAACCTAAGTAGCAAAAAACATCTTTCTTCCTAGACCTGTTAATTACCCACGGAGAACCAGGAAACAAAACGATGCTCAGAATTCTTTCAATAGCCAATCGAATCTTTTAAGAAATACCCCAAAACTTAAATAGCCCCTCCTTTAGTTGGAGGAGGGGAAAATACCATAAAGCTTAAGAAGCGTTTTGTTCAGGAAATCACATCTTTCCCCATTTTGCAGCTGACACATTGCATTGCAAGTCTGTCACAGCACATTACCTCGGCGATGTGATGCAATGCAACATTGCTGATGCAACCCCATCTGATGTGTCCAATGTGATACATCAGGTACAATATTTGGGAAGATTTTTCTGAAAACAACATCCATAGAAGAGCTTCTTTCCCCATCTTTGCCAATTAAAAAAGCCTTCCCAAAGACCTGAATCACCTGGAGATAATTGCTTTTTCACAGGTAATTAGCAAATACAATTAGTTGTGGGAAAGGTTTGCTTTTCAGCAACTCACTCCAAAAAAAAAGGGAAAATAGATGATCATTGCTGACATGTAACTGCTTTCCACAGGACCAGGATACCTCACCTGAGGAGATGGTATTTACAGGGCTACATTCTGCCACCATCAGGCTGATTTTTTTCCCCCATCGACATGAGAGAATTCAAGGTTTTGGAGCCCTGTGCTTACAGTTCTTCATCGAGGATCCTGATTACAGTTCTGCTCTGAGGGAAAATAACAGTAAAGTCACCCATTTGTCCAGAGATGCATCAAAAGCCACAAACCAACAGGAAATCAGTATCAACCTTATGGAGTCTCCGGTTCATACACTGACTGGCAGTTAAATTTGCTAATCTCTGCAGTAGATAAACATTACTGAAAATGGAATCAAATAAAGATACATCCCTCAGCAGAACATTGTGGGAAACTGTAGTGAATTCAGAGTGATTTATTCCAACGTAAGCAGTGGGCACTGCAGATGAACTCAGGACCACCTGAAATCCCGCTCTGCTTGTGTCTCCAACACCAGCACCAGCTATGGAAAACGCTGCATTTTCACACACAGAAGGGGCACGGTCCATGTGACGATGATGAGATGAACAGTAAGAATCCCTGGACACAGACTTTAAATAACCCACTGCGGTGGCGATGGCATTTGTCCCCAGAGGTGACGTCAGCGGATGGAACGGCGCTGGGCTGACACCAGCCCTCCCTGGGGAGCTGGCAGCAGGAAGGCAGCCCACGGCTCCTGCCTGCATCATTGACCGAGCCAGGGCAAAGGGAGCCTAAATCCTCACACAGCTTTAAAACGGGTTTTAAGGAGGGAGGAATCATCTGCTCTTAACGTTTTCTCTCCACTGAGCCACCCGTGCCCGGCTCTGCCGCAGCCACTCGAGGTGCCCGTGAGTGTCCCTGGCTCTGGCCGGGGGCAGCAGCCGGGGACCAGCATAGAGACAACACGCCAGGACATTTCACTCCCTGCTTAGACTGATTTTTCAAGTGTAAAATGTAATTCAAATCTCCATAAAAAGCTATTTGCTCCCTAGTCTCAGGATTCTTACACCAAGTTTCAACCGTGAAATCCAATTGGGGAAAAAAAGAAGCCTTATGCTCGAGGTCTGAAAATCCTGCAAAAGCCTTTTGGTCTCAGGCTCAAGTGTATCTGAAGTGGCATCTGACCTGTTGTGTTTCTCTTCTCCGAAGGTATGGCACAGTGCCTTCCCTCTGAAAGCCAGATTTTCCAAGCCAGGCACTCACACCCCATCAAAGTGCAGGTATTTATTTGCCATTCGTACATCCAGGGAGCTATTTGAACAGAAGGATCAAAGCTGAGATTTCTGAATTTTGAAAATAGAGCCCAAAATGCACATGGCAACTGCAGAAATTCACCGCTGAGATTTGGAGTCCCTGCAGTCCCTGGGGCTGCTGCCCAGCTCTGGGCACTTTCGGTACCACAAGCCCCTCTCTACAGCTGCCATCCCAGAAGGGTGTTATTTCACGGGGGCACAAATATTTCTCACCCCTCCTAACCCTTCCCTGCTGACTCAGAGCAGCAGACAGCACCAGTCCTGAAAGATTTATGTCATGATTTGGACTTGCTTTTTCGCTGTTGTATCTTCTCTCCTAGCACATGTGAAGTATCTTTCTCTTTTATAGAGGCTTGTATTTAAAATGAGCTTAAATTCCTGAAGGATTAGCAATGGACAAAGAAATTTCCAAAGGTTTGAAATTTGGTCTCCTTTCAGGGTAAAAAGTTGGATGTATACCTGATTTTTCCGCATCTCTTACTTATGATAATTTATCAAACACCCTGGAACACAGATTGATATTTCTGCCACTGGTTACCACTGAGAAGTGATTTCTGTGTCAGACGTGTGAATTGCCCCAGAGCCCCGACCCCCGTCCCCGGCAGCGTGAGCGTCTCCACGGTGTTACCAATGCACGAGACGGAACCCAACAGAGCTTTTCCCAACCAAAACCTCTCCTCGGATCTTTTGAAATTCTCTCTTGTGAATTCTGATACCATCAAGCGTGACAGCACGCTGCTCACAAAAATAACCTTTTAAAACTTTCAGCTGCCCCTTATATCAGTCATTTTTTGCTTTTGATAAACCCAGTCCACATGACCCTGGACTTCCCAGTGAAATCAGTCACTCTATTTCTAAAGCATGATGTAGCTGCATTTATTCCTGTAAAGAACAAAGTTCACCTGATATTCTGCTTTATGTTGGAAGAAACGTTGGCATGGCCATCTGCCTTCTAATTAAGAAGACAATTATATCTCAGAGACTGGGAAACCTCATCTGTACCTATTCGTGCATCACATCTCTGACTGGAGGGGGAAAAAGAAAATCTCTTTCCTGCTGAGGGATTTTGTTTAGCAGAAGTTCCCTGACACAGGAGCTAGTTATCTGCTTCACCATCAGGTAACAGCACCACCTTCTGCCAACAACTTACCATCCCTTTAGAAAACCGTTACATCAATCTTCTCTTGGTGACCTCAGCAGCTTTCTCAAATATTTCTGATGTAGGCAGCAAACTTTAGTCCAGCATCCTGAAGGCTGTTTTAAAACACCCCAAGCTGTCCAGAAGAGACATAGACAAAACTACTGAGATTTAACAAATTTACTTACAAAAACATAATAAATCTAAACACTCTAAAGCTAAACACTCTGCTTCAGCAAAACACTTAAGTACACCTTTAACTGCATAATACTTAAATAAATCCTCAAACATTTTTTTGCTGAAGCAGGGCTTGAAATGCAATTGCAAGAGTATCAGAGCAGCCCCCTGAACGCCCCCATGGCACTTCCACCATGACTTAGGAGCCCGGGCAGGAGCACAGCACCCAGCTCAGGCTGGAAATAACGTTTGGGGCCCCAAGTCACTTGGGTGCTTTTAAGTGTTCATCCTGTGAGAAAGGAGAAGTGACAGAAACAACAGGGGAGACCAATGGAGCTCGCAGTAAGAGAGGCACAGAGGGGACACGTCTCTCCTACGCGGGTAAATTCAGCTCATCACCCTCGAGCCCTGCAGAAGGGAGAGAGAAGCTCCCAGGCTGCAGGTCAGGCTCTGCACATCTGCCTCCATGTCTGCGTGGCACACACCGTGCCCAAAGGGCTGGATAAAACACTGAAAACTGCTGCTGAAATCTGGTGTCAAACTCTTGGCACTTCCCTGCAGCGAGGATTCGTGGGGCCGAGCAGATTTACACCAGTCCCTGGGGGGGACGCTCCTCCACCTCCTGCACATCTTCAAAATATTCCCACGGACTTTGGGGGGAAAACACCTCTTTTCAAAGTGTGCACAGAAGGTCAGAGTGGGGGCTTTTAATGGCAGAAAACCTGCAGGGAGGAAACAACCTCCCACCTCACTCAAGCTGCCTAAAAATTAGCCGTGTGTCTTACAGTCTCCATCTACGTCCTCTCTGTACTGAACAGGCAACCCATGACCGACCCGCCTGCAGCATCAGCAGCCGTCTCATTTCTACAGCTAAGTTTCAGAGACGACCCTTACACAATGTATATAGCTACTTCTAGGAGCGAAACTGTGCTTTAATCACAGGAAACATCATACTTTCATGATGAAACTGTCCCTCGGGGCAGGAAGCACAGCGAGGGGCGAGTAGAGCCAAGGGATCGGGGGAGACGGTGTCGGCAGACACAGAGAAAGAATAAGACACTGATGAGCCAATCAATAAACCAGTAATTAGCGCTGTTTGGCAGGTTGGGGGTGCTTTGGTTTTGGTATTTTACTTTTGGTTTTTTCCTCTAGATTTGAAAGAAGTTTGCTTATCTAAGTTTTATGACCACTTAAATGAATCCCAGTTCTGCTCAAATCAATGAAAGCCTTGGTGAGACAGCTGTAATTTTATGTGCGTGTGTTTTAGTAAATTAGAGGGTTTAGCCTTAAGGATTCACTTTAATGTAATCTACTAAAAAGAGAAGTAGAACCAGATGTAGTGTCTTACAAACTGCTGGACAGTTGCAACTGGAGCGACAGCACTGAAAGCAACGTTACAGCACAGATAAAGCAGATTTTCTGACTCAAAAAAGCAATATTTTACATAAACAGTTGTAAATATTTTGTATTTACAATGCAAAGAAAGAAGGGTGCAAACAGGTAAAAAAATAAAAAGCCTAAGTAATTGGTAATGGTTTTATCTTGTTCTGTTTGTGCATATCCACGGAGAAATACAATCTGTAGTATAAACCATTTAACTAAATTAAATTCTAGTTAGCATCTGGGATCCCATCAATAAGGGTCTATATTTCTGAGGAGCCACAGACTGGTGGCAGTAATAGACACATAAAGATTTTAATAGGTAAATAAATTTGTTGTTGCATTTCTCCTGCTACCAGAACACAGTTTAACAGAGTAATTAGTGGTTAGATATCTGACTATAATGAAGAAAATTCTCTAATCATTAAAAATTCTCAAGAAAGAGCATTCATACCATCAGCAGCGTTTACTTATTGTGAGGCGCATTCACTCAGCACCAGAAATAGTTGTCACCTGGCTCCTCGCTCCACATAATCAATAAACGTCCTCTTTAATAAGAGGACATTTTAATAAAATCTCTTTAAAAAGAGATTTTCATCACCATCAGAAAGCGATTTTCAGGGTCACCATCAATGTGTGATCATTTCTTACATCCTTAGCCACTCGAATTTAAAAAAAAAAAAAAAAAAGAATAAAAATCAATGTGGTTTAGCTGCAAATCCACAAGAGCTGGGTTGTCTCCCGGTGTCTTTCTCTGTCAGTCCCAAGTTCTTATTTATAAATCTCCCAACTCTTCTGAGTCCTCACGCGGGCTGTGCACAGAACGAGTGACTATAACAATCTTCCGAGGGAAGCGTTTACCCCAGCCCAACCAGACTTTTTACGTTGGGGGTTTCTGTTGGGGTAAGTGCAAGTGTGAGTGTCCTGTCATCAGCAGGGCTTCACACACACACACTCACACACGGCTGAGCCCAGCGAGGAGCCCAACGCAGGGACCAGAGGCTCGTCCGTGCCGGCTCCCCCGGGATGGACTGGCTGAAGCTGGATGCGGCGCTGGAGGGTTCCATCACACCAGGAACGGAACCCGGGTCTCCTGACATTAAATCTGGTGCCTTATTTATGCAAAGCCATTTTCTTCTGGTACGCAGAACCCCTTCTGAACAGTTTGGGGACGAAATCCCCCTTGAAGTCAGTGACAGCTAAACAAGAACAAGGACTGATGACAACGCAATTGTATTTTGGAAACTACCAAGGAAAATAAACCCGGTGGTGCGTAACCTTTGATTTTCAATGGCTGTACCTCAAGCTTTCTCATCACTATTAGGTCTGTTACCTCCAAAATGTGAACTTGCCGAGCTCAACAAGAAAGCTGTAAAATCATTAAGCCAATTTCTCTTTGATTATCAATAATCACCAGTAACAACCATTTTTCAGGGAGGAAGGAAGGACTCCAAAGTCACTGTACAGGCACAAACGGCTCATTCCCACAGAGTAGCCAGCGTGGGAGAGCAGCCCCCGGGGACAGACTGGAGAGGAGAGGGACATCAGGAACCAAATTACAGCACTGAATCCTGGGGGTGGGCAGCCCACAAGAGTTTAATTAATGTCAGTATGTTCAAACATCAGTAAATTTTTAGTATGTGTCAGTAAAGCATATAGAAATAAGCTGGAACACCCCGGAAAGAAGACATTCCCATTGAAAGAAACCAAACCCTTTTCTGTTTGTAGCCAGAGGGTAAGAGCTACAGGATTTCACTTTTTTGGCTGCCAGGGCAGGGAGCTAAGGGAGTGGGACTTGTTCGTACCGATAGTGAGGAACTGAACGGTGAGCTCGAAGAGCAAGGACCAAGCACAGAGTCTGCTGGCTCGACTGCAGCCCTGCATCTACAGCGACAGCATCCTTCCCAAACAGACTGACATCTGGCAAACACCTGAATGGAAACCCCACCAGCGCTTGTACATGTGCTGAAATGCTCATCTCGTCCTCTTTTCTTCGCTCCTTCTTTTTTCCTGCACTGGCAATAAGATTACATCTTCTTTATTGCCCTCTCATTGATTTGTTCCTCAGAAGCAAATGACAGCATTTCTGAGAAATAAATAAATAACCAAATAAAATAAAGCTGAGAGGCAATCTGCATGTAAATCAGCCTTAGTCACTGACATTTGAGACTTGACAATAAGCCATCCCCGTCCCAGCTGTGCCCACAAAAGCCGATCTCCTTTGTAAGACAGAGAACACTGCAAGCAAACGGAACCAAGGGTGAATATAGATAAGATGTAAACTCTCTTTGCTCGAAGTTTTTCCTAAAACCCCCTTTGCTCCGGAGCACTTCGGAACACTTTTACCTGCTGCTGCCACTGGTGCCAGTTTTGTCTTGGGCACTTTCCCTCCTGGGAACGCAGCTCCCACAGGTCTCACTGATGTTTTTAATGTATTTGCTCCCACGTGCAGCTGCAGCCCAGAAGGCGGCTGGGGCTGGGCAGTATGTGCATTACCCCATTCTCTGCAGCGTGCTCCACCTGTAGTAAACGCTATTAGGTTAAATTAGGTCTTCTTACTGCATCTCTGAATAATTTCTTTCACTCAATATTCTAGCACCATCCAGACAACATCTCGTTACTAAAAACCAAGATAGTTTTGGGTTTATAACACAATTACTGGAGATTGTGTCGAGCTCTGAACAGCACTAGGAACACTTCATTTGGCCAAGTCAAATTGCCAAGCTCCTGCTCTTACCGGTGTTTCTGCTGAAGACTCAGCTGCAGGAATGTTTCTGCGCTGGTTTGACCTTTCTCATCTACCCTTCTGCAAGAAATGCAGTGGAGAGTAAAGCAGGGGGCTGTCTGTCCAGGGAGGGAGGTGTTTCAGCATGTTCTGTGGCAATTGCCCAAACCCGGGGCAGGATTTCTATTGCTGCCAGAGCCCTAAAAAACTGCACCCAGTCACTGTCCCAAAAGGCAGGGGGAGATGCTGGTCAGTGTAAGAACGAAACCTTTCCCAACGTTTGCCTTAATCTATTGCACAACAGCACAACACATAAATATTACCCCCAAAAGCAACACAATCAACTGTGCCAGCCATTAAACATAGTTAAACGTGTAAGTGCAGCTTATAACCTTTTTAAAGAGGAATATTACTCCTCTCTGGGCGATATGGCCCTGACCCCACCATGCCTGCGTGAGGAGTGAGGTATTTACTGAAGAGCTATCCCGGTTTCATCTGGAATCTCTCCCTTTTGGTGCCTTTTTGTCAGTGAGACTGAAGCACTTGGGTGAAAGAAAGGCTGGAAAAGCAGCGTGAGAGCCTGGCCGACACGGGGCAAGGATGGCTGCCAGGGAAGTCTCTCTAGCTCTGGGGCTGATTCGTTTTACTTATGTTTTTGTTCCTGTTTCATTAAGATTGCAGAAAACCATAGAAAGCAAATCCCTGCTCTTGAAAACTTGCATTCTAATTACAGAAAAAACACCTCCAAATTCCCAAAGCTCTAATTATGTGCATAAGTTTCAGCATAACGTCAGCTTGGTGTTGCTAAACAGAGCAATGAGGTTATGGAAGAATGAAATTATTGATTTTCTTTGACAGAGACAAGGAGGGCTCAGCTTTGGGTTCTGGCAGAGGTGTTATCAGCTTAACCAAGTCTAATTAGCTTCATTCACTGTGGTCAAGTCTAAATACAAATAGAAGAAAAGTCTGATCAACCACCAACAGCACAACCAAAGACTTACAAACACTGGCATGTACTGATTTTCCCTGCCCTTCCTATGCTTGTTTGCACAAGGGCAACCAGAGATCAAAGCCCTTCCATCCCCTAAAGGCAACACACTCCGAAAGGCTGGAAAAATCCAACCCTCACAAAAAGTTCATGAAATGTCATGTACCTGATGCTCAGAAACCTGCTGGAAGGTGGTACACCGATCCTCGGCTGGGTGAGCCTGTGCCCTGCTCTGCACAATGACCATTCAGGACACGAATGAACGTCAATGGTTTCATCACCATCTGAAAACTAACTCCTACCTTTACTGGGATGCCCCAGCGGGGGTACACGTCCCCATGCGGGAGTCACTCCATTTTGTTAAAAAGAAAATGTTTCCTCTCCTATCCCCCTTCTTTTCCGAAGTCCTGCTCTCCCTGTATACTCTATAATGCTTTCTCTAGCAAAACTTCTGTACCAAAAAGTCGGTTACTGCAGCACATGAAGCACTAATGCATCAACGTGCCAAATAAATGTTAGAACAGGATAGAGACTGTCCTGAAAATAATGTGCCATTCTTCCTGGTTTTTCTGCAGCTGTAGCTATACTGTCACATCACACCAGTCCATCGGTCCCAGGGCACACCAAGAGAAACCCAACGTGCATCAGAGAGTACCACGGTCTCCTTCTCCCCCCACCCCGCATCTCCAGGCCCCATGAAGAAAAGGCAGGCTGCGGCACCTCGGGTCTTCCCAGCAAGGAGCCAGGATGAGCCTGGGGACATCCCCCTCCCCTGTCCTGCGGTGTAACCCCCGGCCCCTCCTCTCCGTGTAAACCCACCCACGTGAAAACACCTGCAGTACCTCATATCTTGCACTTTTCACAAGAAAAAAAATAAATCCACAGTCTGTACGCAATCACTGCCCTACCTACAGCCTTCTATATTGCTTGTCAACAAATTTTCACATTTTAAATTTCGAAAGAACATTTCTGCCAACATTTCCATGATGCCTCGCTCCTCCTTCCTTTTCAGTTCTATTCATGAGCAGTTCCCACCAGTCACCATTTTTTAAAAGAGGTTTTTACAGCAAATCATTGTTAATTTTAGCACCTATGTGTTATGCTGCTATGGCTGATATAACCAGTGCTGCCAGAAAAACAGAGAACATCACACAAAAAAGTATCTTCCAAGATAAACTAAGCAAGTTTCTTCTGGGTTCTTTGCCCCCCAACTCTCTCTCTAGCTTCTGGGTAAAACAACCTGAGCCAATGATGTTACACCTCGCCAGCCACAGACCAGCAACCGTTCTGCCTGCTCTCAAGATACCTGCTCTGGTGGGAATGGTTTCCCCTGTATCCCAGCCCACAGAACACCCAGAAGCCCGTAATACTTTACTTCATTTTGCACTATTCAGAGACACGTTCATCATCAGTCGTAAATCCACAACATTGTCACAGGGAACCCTAAGGGAATCCTTTAACAAAGCCCTGCTGGTGTTCGCAACTGATAAATTGCCATATGTTAGAATAACTCCCTCTCCACCTCATCTCCTCCTGGGACGTTTCTAAAAGCAGTCATACCTGGCTCATGGCGGCTGTGTAATTACCTGATAATTATTAGATTAGCGGTCCTCCAGTTTGTAGTCACTGCTCCTGCCTCTGTTGTAACGTCTCCTGCAGCCAGCTCCAGGTGAACTCGGTGCCTGAGCCTCCCATCTCGCTCTGCAGCAATGACACTGCGATGACAAGGGCTTGAAGTGTGTGCAGTGGAACATCCAGCATCTGGGACGGAAACAAACCTGGGATGCTCCTCAGCGCTCAAGCACTCGGCAAGAGGGTCGCAGCAAAGGACGACCCTCAGGACGGGTGTCCCTGCCCCACTCGCAGAGCAGAGGCTGTGAAGCACCAGCAACACCTACCCCTGAGTCCCAAAATACTGCCCAAGAGACCCCTCTGGGCTCTGCTTCTCTTTGCCCTGCTTTGCTTTTGGTTTTGCTTCTGTTTTTAACACAGAGTAAGTGTAGCGACACTGACTGCACGATTGGATGGGAAGGAAGGCAAAATTCAGGCTCAAAATGAACTTCACTTCTGTGTGTGGTCGAGTGTCTTACTTGTATGCTGCTTGATTTTTTTTATTTCTTTTTCAAGCCCAAGACAAAAGCCTCTCATTCCAGCACCTTGTTCCCTTGTCTCTTCAGCCATCTGGGTGTCGCATTTTGCAGGGTCCCAATTTAGCTGTCCTTTATTCTCACTAAACTAAGCAGCTAACACGAGAGTGACATCAGCACCGATTTCTGGGGCTAAAAAGAAAAGCCGTAAGAACAAAACATAACTTATGCTGAATAATTTCAAAATGCTTCTGGCTCCCTCTACTCAGTCATAGGCATGAAACCCGGCTCCTCACTTCTGAGCTACTGCAGGACTTTGTGCAGGGAAAATCAAAAGGATGTAGCTCTGCAGATGTCAAAGGCAAACTCCAGTGATAGCCGGCTCTAAGCTGTCTGAATCACACAGAAGCTCTCTGCCTGAGTCCGGATTGCTTATATCCACAACTTTAACTTGCCCTAATGCTGCTGACATAAGTATAATGTTGCCTTTGGAGGCATTATCTGGATGCCTTCAAATTCAGTCAATGAATCTTTCCGCTTCAAAGGGGAACCTTCAGATGAGAAAGCTAACAAAAATGTTTGGATGGGGGAAGGAGCGAGTTTTGTTGTTTGCTCTTGGTCCCAAGCGAGCCCCTGGTACAGACCAAACACCTCCCACCGCCCAAGGACGCTGCTCCCCTTCGCCGAGCTGAGGCGGCAGCTCCGGCACAGCGCAGTTGCTTCTTCTGCACTAACGAGCAAAAAATGAGGGGGGAAAAAAACCACTGGCTTCTGGATGGAAGGTGAGTCAGCAAAGGGCCCCGCAGAAGGGTGACCGCAGTGCCCACCCCATCCATCCCCTGCCACAGCCCTGCAGGGGCAGAGAGCTGCCAGCCAAAGCAGCAACGAGCCAGGTTTTGATGAAGCGGCTGGTGGAGATTTTTTATATTATTTTTTTTAATTCATTTCAGAACTTGTCATCTGGGTTATGAAGCTGAAACTGAAGGGAACCTTTTCTTTTTTTTCCCGTAGTAACAGCTGCTCTCGCTCGCAAACACCTGCACTGCCTAGAGATTTCTGGTTACCTCCGCGGCGGCTGCTACCAGGAGTAAGAGTACCTCGTTTGGTAGATTTCCAGTAGGAATTAATTAGTTTCAAGTTCAAAAATAAAGACCAGCACTTTGGCTTAGAAACGTTTGAGCCTCTGGTTTTGGTTGGTTTCTTTTGTCTGCCTCTGGCTGATGAGGGCAGCCTCTTCGCGCTCCGACAGTCATTTCTAAAGACAGGGCAAAAAAAACTCTCGCCACACTTCCAACCTTTGTTCCCACGCCCCTTTGTGGCTCCCCAGCCGCCATCCACGGCTTCACATCCAACACCCCGCTCATCTCATCGCCCTCCATTGCCAGGGTCTGCTCTTGCAGCCCCCCAGGGCTGGGTGCTCACCTGCTGAGGGTAAGAAGCTGGAACAGATGGACCACAGAGCCGGAGAGAGACGTGCTGGGGCGTGGGACCATCCTCCCATCCCCACGGCCACAGACCTGCCCAGCCAAGGGGAGAAGGCAGAGGAGGAGCAGGCACCAGAGAGGGAGGTTTGAAGAGGCCCAGCAGTGACAGATGGATGCAATCGCTCCACTGCCCGCAGTCCTCCGGACTTTGGAACATCATGTAAGAGTGGAAAATGGGCAACAGGAACAAAAGATTTTGCTTGCCCATGTTTGCAATTCCAGATTTTTTTAATACCGTGAGTAAATGAGAAGACAGCGACCTCTGTGACTCAAAGTCCATTTCTGCAAGAAAACTGGAATGGAAACTGCCACAGAGCAGTTAGAGGCTTTTCACAGTACAGAGGGGAAAAGTCAGATTGCTTTAAAGGGGTCCTGACCCTGCCCAGAGGCTGCTACAGCCGTCCCAGCCTCAGCACGTCTGCCCGAGCTGCCACAGTGTTGGCTTTAAACACAGCAATGCAGGTGCCAGCTGTGCCACCGCCACCGCTTCTCTTCTGTAGTGTTTCTTACTGCATTACCAGTACAATACATACCCAGTCTGCACTGTTTCTGGACCCCTTCATAGAATCTGATTTTGGTCAGTTGGTCACCAGCTGCCAACCTTTGAAGGTCACCATGCAAAACCCCTGGCATGAAGGAGAAGAGCTCATACTGTCCGTGTGAACTCCTACCCCGCAGAACACCTTGTCTTGCAAATCAGACGGGTACAAGGAGAGAGGGCTTCTAAAATACTCAAACTCTAAAAATAACAAAGCAATTAACTAGACTGAATTTGCCCTTGCTTGCTAAAAGCACCTGTTTTATTATTATTGTTCAGCCCATTCTAGTAGATAAATGTTGGGTATCAGGTACGTACCACAGAGCTTCTCCCGAGTCCTTCCAAAATGCAGCTTGAAAGATGATGGCAGAAAACCCACTGCTCAATTCCCAGTCTGGAATATTTTCCACATACTGATGGGGAGCTGTTCCAGTCTTTTCATTCTGGTTTGCAACGTTTCTGTAAGAGGCTTTGAATCAGACAATACCCATTACTGCTGCCTGCTGATACGTACCCGGGATGTGGAGGAGATTATATTGTATAAGCCTGAACACGAATAGCACAGGTTAGTTAGAGCAGCTCTTGGCAATAGTTCAGATAGAGGGGAAAAAAATGCTGGTAATATCCACTGGACATAAATTACCAGTTTAAAACTAGCACCAGTTCATAGATTTAAATGGATTTTTAATGGACTCCAGCCTCGTGATTAAAGCAGTAAGAGGATATGATTCCTTATCCCCAGTGGCATCGTAAGGGCTTCATTGACATGTGCCCGAGTGATTTATGGTTGGCTGCCTTAATCAGAGCTCTGAGCACTGCGGGAAAATGCCCAGGCAGCAAAAGGCAGATCATGCACAAGCGCCTGCTAATTTGATTTCTGAGCAGCATTGGGAGGTACCGGCCCGGCCGTGCTCCGTCCGACCCAGCTCCGGTCCAGCCAGGGCACCGGGGCCAATGGTTGCTCCGGAGTCAAACCCTCTCTGTGTGCATCAGTGTCACACACCAGCCTCCGCACCCAGATTTCAGTCATCCTGTGAGGTGGGGTTTACTGCAATGGGGCTGAGAGGAAGAGAAAACAATTATTAACAAGGGCCTCAGCTCTATCAGCCGGGGTCACTGGGAGACCCAGGTGCCAGGGGGGAGAGCTGTGGATGCTTCTGCCCAGCCCTAGGAAGCACATGGAGAACGTGAGGAAACTGTTTGTGCTGGAAGGGGGGTCACTGCTGCGGGCAGCTCCTGTAATTTACCCACTCACCTGCCCTGAAATGGTTAAATGGAAATACTGCAAATACAGCTTCCCAGGAGTTTATCCTTGCTTTTGATGTTATAACCATTATAGCACAATCATTTTGAAGCGTTGTGATTTCTTTCAAAACTCAAAATGATTCCTACAGTGAATCTTTCTCTTTTTTATATTTTTTTTTCCCCTCCAGAGGCAGTATGTCTTATCTGAGCTTTGTCCCTCATTGGTAAGTCAAACTATATCTTAGATGTCACGTCCTGTCACACTTGTCTATGATTTCATGCATGTAGCAATACTGGATTTTAGCTCACAAGCTTTGCTGCTGCCCCTATCTTTTTAGGTTGTGACTATGGTAACTGTTCCGTAAGTTGCTTCTAAATAACCATAAAATGAAGCAGAGAGGACAGGAGATTCCCTCATTAATACACCTTCATTCAGTCAATAATCTTACCACAAATTAGCCTGGAAGAATCAAGAGCGCTATCATTTTCACCTAGGTGGAAATTTCTAAACCAAAGGAGATTAAGTCAAAATAAAGTCTACAGTTGATCTGAAGAGAGAACTGATGAGGGGAAACAGCTCCAGGTTTATTACAAATCTCTGGACTGGCTGTGTCAGAGCAGAGTATTCCCTTTCCTTCCACACAAACACATGCTGGGACTAGGGATTCCCAATTCACGACTCTTACCTTATTTTTTTTCCCTTTTATTTAAGTAGGCCAGTCTATGAGATGGTAACAAACACCATCGTGATCTCAGACTAAACAGAAACTCTAATTTGTCTGATGAAAGCTCGACCAAAAGAATTTTGTTTAGTGTTTTGCTAACAGACCGTGCAAATTAAATGCACAACTGCATAAACTTACCCCAAATGTGTAAAATCCTGGACTTGTACAAAAAACAATCACTAGGTAGTTGATAGCAAACTAATCAAGAACATTAAAACCAGCTTATGAAACAGTGTTTACCACCCCCCGGAGCCCCCCACATTGGCCGTGGGTTTCAGAGATGACCCAGCCCCGGGCTCTCTCCCCGCAGCAGACCCAGCAGCGCGGGGCACTTCTGGTTTTGAGCTAAAAGTTATAGACAGGCACTTGAGAGCGCCCTGATTTTGCAATGACTCTAAATCTCCTTCAAGCTGCCCAAGTAGCCGCAGGATTTCCTTGTAACCAATAAGCCTGGTATCCTTATCTTCCCCCAGGGATATAATTTTAAAATTAGTTTGCTTCCCTTTCTCTCAGACAGAAAGAAACCTTCAACAAAAAATACCGTGGCTGAAATTGGAGTGCTTTGTGTGTTTTACTGGAGTTGTGAGGAATTTCTCTTCCTGGCAGTAGGTGTCTTGTGGAAGTGGACTGCTCCCCCGTTGCCAGCTTTCCTCCTGGTGAGAAAAATGCAAATCAAAATA
Organism: Numenius arquata; assembly: GCF_964106895.1. NCBI lineage: Eukaryota > Metazoa > Chordata > Aves > Charadriiformes > Scolopacidae > Numenius > Numenius arquata. Next base: position 1,079,883 of record NC_133589.1, on the reverse strand, counting down.
TTGTGATCTTCTAGAGACAAAGCCTCTGTCATTAGTGATTAGCAGGAACGGCTGAGAACTACTGAGAGCTTGGTTACGTGGAAATATGTCCTTTTCTGGAGACGTGTCCTTTTTCTATGGCAACTCTGGATGACATTCCCCAACGTGAGGGCATGCGCGAGTAAAGGCTGAGAGCAGGGAGTGGGGAGCAGCCACCCACCCCCCCAGCCCTGAAGAGGGCTTTCTGCTACCCCAACAGCAGCATCTCTGAGCTCAGAGCACGGATACGTCATCCTGGATTTCTCTCCCATGTGGAAATAGAGGAGAAATATGAGAAAAACCACCCACTTTGTTTTAGCTAATGGTGGTATCATTGATGAGCAAGCCAGAAGCTGGGACTGAAAGGCTGATTGACGAGCGGCTGATCAGCAGCACTTTCTCACTGCAGGAGAGCACAGGAGTTGACGTGGCAGGCGTGATCCCAGGCGGCAGCGGGTGGGCGAGGTGCCGGGAGTGACACTAATGCTGTTCTGACAGGCTGTGACTTTCCAAGTGCCCAACTGAAGGGTTCGGCCAAGCCCCGGCATCAGATCCGAGGGGAGTGCAAGGAGGGAAGCCTGCAACTGGCTGGCAAAAACTCACCCCCTTTTCGTGGGCATTTAACCCATTACACCTGGAATCTCCTGGGAGGTTCACATGTCACAGGAGGAGAGGGACGAGGAAGGAGGATTTTGGAGCTTCCCCACTCGAATGGGTCTGTTATCAAGGAAACTAAAGGTGCTAAAAAAATTGCAGCTGCAGCAATAAATAACCACCACTTGCAATCATCTGATACACAAAATAAAGATTGAAATCCTCTTATAAATTCTGTACTACACAAACAAGGGATTGAAAAAATGGTCTGAGATCCCCAACATGTTTATCCTCTCTCAGAGATACTCAGATATCCTTTTTTTTCTGGTCCCAAGTTAATTATAATTGAATTCAGCTAAGAACTCTTACAGCACCTCTAAGTAGCGGTTCCTCCAACTCTCAGGGCCAGAGAAAACAGCCTGGAACTTGGAGTTGAAAATTTGTTTGACTTCAGCGGTGAATAATTCATTCTAGCACTAAGTCTGAACTCACAACACATCAGTAAAGACCTACTAAAAGACAGAGCCAAGTGGCCAAGCGGTTTCCCAGCCCTGCTGAAGACTGTGAGTCTCTTTACTCACATCTGATTTCTAAACATTCATTTTTTGCCACATGAATCACTGCAAAGCACAACAGCTGGTCCCACCTGGTCCCACAGCTTCTGCGCAAGGGGTATGAAAACATGGTGCCCCCACATCTCCCCCTGGGAAACATCACGACAGCCAAAAATCAGCCTTAAGTATAAGTGGAAATTGCAACCGCTAAAGTCTCCTCTTTGTTACAGCTTCTCAGCAAGGGCTGCTGCTCAGATGTGCCTCCCGTGCTGCTGCCGGGAGCCGTGGCACTCAGACAGACAGACAGACAGACAGACAGACACACAGCCTGCTACATCTGCTCACACCTCGCACCAGGTCCCTCCTGCTTTCACAAGACTCCGTACTCATTGTGCAAGGCTTTTCCTGCAAAATGTAGGAATTCAGGAGTGCTTTCCTGCCTTTCCCAGGCTTGTGCCATGTGTTAAACAAGCCCAGAGAGGGCAAAGCAGAGCATCTTCCGTGCACACACCCCGCAGGCGACGCCGGACCCTTCTGGGGACCAGGAAACTGGAAAAAGATGCCTGGGCCTGGGAGTGACTGAGATGCAATCTGCTGAGGTACGGAAGTTCTTCAAAAGCAGCAAAAACACTAACTAGGACATGAATAAATTTGCTATCTTTACTTTGAGTACTACAAAACAGGGGTAGCAAATTGAAGCCACCAGTGTCACAGCATGGTGTCACTCGTCGTACACGGAGACCCGAGGCAACAGCCAGAGGATTGCCCAAAGACACCCTCAGAGAAATACAATAGGGCCATAATTTTAAGTAAGTATATTTCAGAGTAACATAATAGGACTGGTTTTCAGACACCACTTTATGAATATGAAGCATGTTGGCCACCCAGTAACTGCCTAGGGGGGGAGTTTCTGAAATCCACTGGCTCAATGCCCCGGGTACAACCTTCCTGGCTGACCCAGACACCGCCCCAACCCCAATTCGCTGCAAATGGCACAATATTTCATGCCACGTCTGACTCTGACACATTCATGGAGATGAAAAGTAAATTAATAGTCAGAAACATTTTCCCACTGTTTTAGTGCAATCTCACTTGTGAGGAATTGCACTGACTCTGGCAGATCAGCTCTCCGAGCTGCTGCTGGGTCTCATCCCACAAGGGTTCACCAATTTCTGAGGCAGAGCCATACGAGCCACAGAGACTGGAGGTCCCAGATTCTGCCACAGTTTCTCGAGCATCTCAAGCATCAGTTAATCTTGTTCAGTTCACCACCAGTAAAATGGAGATACTACTCTTTTGCCTATATTTACTATACTTTTTCTGAAACTAAACACAATCTATAATCTCTATATACAGTTACTCAAAAAACCATGGAGACACTAATTAGGTGTTTAGATCCTGGTATAAGAGCAATAACAACAGATCTAAATTTATTACCAAAATCACAAGAAACCTGACTAGTCCCTAAGTATTGCAGCAGAGTATAATGACTAACCAGGAGAGCAGCAGGGACAGTAATTAAAATAAGAAAATGAAACATGAATTTCAAAAGCCAATTTAAATGCAAACTCTTCCAATGTGGTGCAGAGAAGCATCCTACAAGGGTCCGGGAGACTGGCAGAGCGGATTAGCAAATGCCTGCGACTGCAGCGCCACGACCAGAGCGTTTCATCCGCCGCGGAAATGCAAAGCCATCTGGAGTGACAAGCTGGGGACAGCAAAGGTCCTTCAGGCCTCTGCCAAGTCTCTATACAGTGCAATGAAAATGATGAAACGGGGTATGAATCATTTAAAAGCAAAACTATATTAAGAAATGAATAAGCATCCACTCGTATAGAAACGGAGGGGATGAGACTAACGCGGTTAATGATTTAGCACAGGGTCACATCAGACAGAGCAGCAGATCTGGGTTTTCTACCTTTTAAGTACAACCTCTGAAGGGCAGAAAAATACAAACTCAGGCTTCTTCCTAACTCCATCCTCAGCTGTTTACTGAGACACAGGCTTCCAGTCAAGTCACCGAGAACAGAAAATAACGGGGGAGATTCTTCTAAAGCATTTAAAAGTACTAGCACCAGCAATGTTTGGACTTTCTGTGCAAAGCAGGCTGTCTCATTCGGGACAATTAACTGACATGATTATTCCAGAATAAATCCATGGAGAAATCAAATTTCTTTTATTTTGGACAGATGCCTTTTTTCACAAGGCCACTGAACAAGTAAAGGCGATGGGCTCTGGAACAGGGTGGCAACAGGGAAATGAAAGAGGACAGGCACAACAGAAAGGCAGTATCCAGAACAGAAACTGCAAAGAAAAGCTCTCTCAGCTGCCGCAGATGCAAGAGCCTCACGCTGCTCCAACTGAAACCCCCCAGTTCGTGGAGGAGCGGCCAAAGCCAGACTGGGAGCTCTAGCTGGGACCACTGGGACAGGCAAACTGCCACGGGGAGGGGAGGATGAGGTGCGAGGCACAGTCTGAATTAAAAACAAGTAAATTGCAATAATCAGCAGGTTTGCAGCACTGGAGGGGAAAGTCTGAGCGTGCAGCACACGGCAGCGCAGGGCAGACTGATGGCAAGGGGAAAGTAGAACTTCAGGGGACATCCCCCTTCTGCAGAACCGAAACAAAATTCAGATCGTCGGTGCCAGGCACCATCTGCCCCAGCAACATGGGACCGAGAGATGCCGGCACAGAGGCTGTGCCGGGACTGAGCCCCATCGGCGGCGGTGGCACCAGAGCGATGGTGGCCATGGGGCCAAGGGGCTGTGGGGCCAAGAGCCCAAGGCCGGCTGTGGGGACGAGAAGCAGGGTCGCAGGGCAGCAAGGGGAAAGCTCGAGGTTTGGGCAGAAATCAAGAGCTTGCTCATACCATTGAGATTCCGTTTCTCCTCCCGATAGCCTTAACGCCAGGGTTGTTCCAGAGGATCGGCAACCCCAGAGCTCAGCACACCAAATTGCTCCATTTGTTCTTGGTGTGCACCTAAAGCACGTTCGGTGAAAAGAAGCATGGAAGGAGACACGTTCACAGTAAGTATGTCAGATACACCCACGGTGCTCCTAAGCCCCGCAGCAGCCCAAGGCTCTGTCTGACAGCAGCAGCCCTTCCGTGCTCCCGGTATTTATTTATGCTGGATCAGCCAATGTCAGTAAGTTCAAAACAAAAGATTTTTAGTCCTTGAAAACCAGCACCATATATTTACTAGGGGCTACGATGGCAGTGCTAGTAATTAATTTTCTTGGATATTTTTTCTATTTTGGCTTGAGATCCATCAATATCTTGGGGCTGGTTTCCAGCTTTTTAAGATTAGAAGAATATACTTATGTTTCTGCTTCGTTTAAAAATCCACATCGACATTTTAGCAAAGTGCTCCTCCCATAGAAATCGAAAGAGGCTATTGACACAATCAAAGCACTTAATCCCTTGGAGGGTTTTTTAATAAAAAGAAATGTAATCAAAATTGATTTTCCAAATATTGGGGGAAAACGGTTTTGTAATTGAAAAAAATCTTTTTTGATGAAAATACTTTAAGCAGTTCCAAACCTCACATTTGTTTTCCAGTGTTCCTTCTGACGGGGAATAGAAACGTGCATAATCAACAACAAAGCAGAAACAAACGTTCAGAGGAGCAGCCCTCTCACAACAGTGCTTTTTGGAAGTACCTCTCTTTCTCCGATGCTGGACCGTCACCGCGGCTGTGGAACCAGGGCCTTTCCCAGCAGAGAGCACACGGCAGCGCATGGAAAAGCCGCCCAAGGAGACTTCTCTGCCCAGTGAATTCAACTCCTGGAGAAGACAGATAAGCAACCTATCAACATCAATCAGAACAGCTTTCCTGTGCATACGGGAGCCTCATAAAGATATTTCAGAATAATTCTGACATAAGAACCCAAAAATGTTCTCCTAGAATAGAAATATTTCAACAGCTCTTCAAAACCGAGTGTAATTTGGCCACAAACCAGTAGCCACAGCTTTCTCTCCGGTGAGGTCCCCGGCTCCGACCTCCCCACTGAGCCCCGTCACCCGCACGGCGAGGAGAGCAAACCGCGCTCTCCTTCTCTAGCTATCGAAATTTCTAAAAAATCACCAGGTCAATTCTCCTCTCCTCTGGGCTGGCCTGTGTGGCGGAGCCACTGAGCCTGTTGGCAGCTGGAGCCCAGAGCCACAGAGATCCCTGAGAGAACACGGGACGCTCCATCCCCTGCTCCTTGTGCCGGGAACCGAGGAGAGAGTCGGGTGTGAAGCCCTGCTGAGGGGAACACCGGCTGCTTTATCCCTGCTCCTCTCTTTTTTAGCATTACTAGCAATAACGGTAAAAATATAACTAGGTAGGACGTTTCCAGTTACAAAGCATTTCAGACAATACCATGGCCCTAAAGCTCTTCGTCAAATAAACATCGTTAACCTGCTTTTACACAGGGGGAGGGGAGCTGCAGGGAGGAGAGGGGATTCACCTCCTTCCACCGAGAAATCCCAAACACTATTCTGGTTTTCTATACCCTTCCCTAGGAGCAGGGAAGTGAAAGGGAATATTTTAAGGACACTTTACGTAGACACTAAACTACATGATAAGCGTAGAGGGAGGAAGACAGCCTTATCTTTTCAAGAAGCCACTTCTTAACAAATTTACTTTCTTTGCTCATTTTGACCTTTCATCTCGCAATCACAGAAACTCAGGAACTGAAGTTACCTGGATCAGGGAGAAAACGTTCTCGATTCTTCAACTGTGCTGCCAGCTTTGCCCGTTTAAAATTTAAGCAAAGCAAAAAACATTTTATCTAAATGATTTTTTATTTTCTTCTTATGGCTGGTACAGAAACAGGCATTTACACCACGCTCCAAGTGCAGCTTCGCTCCCGACTGCCCTGACAAGAACTGCGGCAGCCGGAGCTGACTCGCCAGGTCCCGAATCCTGGGACGATGGGGAAATGCTAAAAATCACAAATTCAGTTCAGGAGGGATTGCAGACTTTTTCCTTCTCTTCCTACAGGGAATCTAAGAAATCTGCACTGAAAAACACCTTAGCCAGGATTGTATCAACTCAGCAAAACTGCATGAGACCACAGAACTTTTCTGCTGATCACTCTGTAAAAGCATCACTTCTTCTGGGTTCCCAAAGGCAATCAGTAAACAGAATAGTGATTTTTAAATATATTTTTCTGCTTGGCTGCTGAACCACACACTCTCTCTCTCTGCTTTCAAGTCTGTTTCTGGAGACCTGCAGGAGTAGGTTTTTAGAGCTCTCCCCAAGCGGCTGCTGTTCATGCTCGGTGCTCTGGGCAGCCCGGTGAAAAATACCCACCTGCTCCACAGAACTTCCTTAAAAACATCTTGTCCCCCTCTTTACCAGGCAATATTCAGATCTTCAGCTGGAGTGAGCAAGCTCTGGGATCAGTTACAGAGATCAGATCACACACATATCAGAGCTGAAGATCTTGCTCCCACTTTTTCATACGTTCATTGAGATTCCATTCTTCAGCACCCCTGCCCTACATCAGCCTACAAAAGACATCCAGAACAACAAAGCCTCAATTTTGCACGCATTAACCATGGTTAAACTCCTTTGGGTTTTTTTTCAGAATTTGACCCTTTATGAGAATTAAGCTCTCTTTTTTATGATACTTGTACTTTCCCCTGAGCAATCTATTCTAAACCTGCAAAAATTTGAGATGCCCTAAATATTCAAGGGAAGAACAATGCAATTCTGGGCATCTAAACACAAACAATACAGCTACACACAAATTCATGATGTAATAGACATCAGTCAATGAATGAGAATTGGGGAAAATTTATTTTATGCTGCTCTAAGTGCTAGCAACCAATTAAAATGGTATCTGTGAAATACAGGTCACATCAGAACAGTATTTGTCAAATAGAGGTCACATTTTAGTACCTGAACGCCCAGCCTCAAGGTCGCAGAACACAAAGCACACTTTTAATTAGCAATTAAAGTTACAAACCCAGTGTTTCTCCTTTACCGGCGGTGTCTGTGGATGCTGAACCGGGGATGGTACCAGGTCGTACGGTCCTGCCTGGTAACCGCCTCCAGATGCAACTGCGCTTCGGACACAAGCCACCAGCCACTAAAAAGAGGGAGCCGGGACTTTGCATTATTTGGGAATGGTCTCTGCTGATGGGAGACTGATGGGCCTGTGGTAAGAAAAGAGCTGGCACAGTCTGTGCTGTACATTCGAGCCAGCTTGTTTTGGACACAGAAGGCAGAACTTGGTTTAATGTTTCTACAGTAAGAATACAAATCCCTGAAGGAAGATTTTGAAAGAGCTGGCTGCTTTCTACTAATCAGTGCATTAACAAAAAGCAGTCACTCATAAAACTTTCGTGATCTGCCTACAGCATCCCATACACAGCTTTCAACACCCAGGAGATCTCTCAGCAGCTTATGTCAGGTGTCTCTGCCAGGCAGTATATGATGTAAATCACGTAAAACTTGTAAAAGTCCGTTACAGCTACGCCCTACTGCAGGGAAATTATGCGTTTAAGAGCAATCTTAAACCTGTAGCCACATGAGAATTCTGGAAGATTAAAGTTTTTAGGGGTACAATCACCTTCCACCTGGCATACGCATGTTGCTGCAAGTCGCCTCTGGGAAGCATTTGTAAGGGAAATTCTCCTATTCATCTTCCCCTTGGATGTATTCCCGTGAAACCGAGTGACAGTAATCTGACTGCACCACCGCAACTCAGTCCCTCTGCCAGGAATGACTCATGGAGCACTCTCCTCCTCTCACTGCACTTCCTCTGCGACGGAGGAGCTTGCCTTGCCCATCTCCAAAATCAAATATTGGAAAAGTCAATATTTTGCACTTCCATTTGCATTTCTACTCCTTCAGAGTTGTAGCAAGTGGCTTCAACAGCCAAAACAGGCCCTTTTAGCCTCTCCGTAAACCCTCCTGACTCACAGCATGCTGTATTAGCAGACACTCGAGGGAACTGCGAAAGGCAATCAAGAAGGGGAGGAAAAGAAGAGAGGCAGCAGAGGTTCCCCGCTCCTTGAAGCTCTGCTGGCTTTCCACCGGTCTGGCCTCAAGGGAGACGTGACAAAAGTCCTCAAGGTAACTACAAAAAGGAAAGGACATGAAATACCCGTGTTAAATTGCAACAAGATAGTTTTAATTTAGATGGTGAGAACATCTTTCTAACAGTAAGTCTGATGAAGTCCTGAAATGGACTGCTTACAGAAACTGGAGATTCTCCATCGCTGGAGGGTTTTAAGAAGCGGCTGGAAACTCCCTGTCACGTTCAGTTTAGCTACAGCTGAGCCTGCCCCGGGGCAGAGACATGGGCTACCAGACCGATGGTCCCTCTTGCCCTGTTATCCGAATGAGAAACTCAACTATGACCTCAAAATATGGCAATTCAGCTGCAAACCACAACTTTAATGTCAATTCCTCCGCACAGTTGTTCTTTCAAGAACAACCATGTTGTACCTGCTGTCTTCCCTGGGGAGCACCGAGGGCTGCTCAGCGAATGGAAAGGCTCAAAACCTACCAGTTCATCTTTCGACAAAAAAAAGGAAAGGTGAATGTTGGCAAGATATTCCTTTCTGGTTTCCATTCACATGAAGTCGCCGCAGGTTCACCCCACTTTTCCAGCTGAATGACTCTCTCCCTGCTGTACCTCAGAGTAACTACACATGCCCTTTGCTACGATGGTGCTTTTCCTAAAATGTAGTACTATCAGAAGATTGGAAGAAAAGTTCAATGTGAATGCCACCTTCTAACTTAGGAAAAATAATTATGCTATTAAATAGCATCCTTGGCTACATATTTATTTACATCATTCCAAGGCTGGAGTGGTAACTGTGGAGGTTTGCTCCTTCTTCCACTCCAAACTAAAGCGTCAGGTCTGAGCTGTTGCCTTGCTGTGTCCAGACACGCTAGGGTTTTGTGGCAGTTAAAGAACAATCACTTTCAGAACACCTGAAGTACCCCCTCTGTGTATGTATTTCCATGGTACCTATACAAATTTGTTAGTCACTGCCCTTGAATTTATTCTCTCAGGAAAGTTTGCCATGAACCGTACATAGTCAAGGAAATTCACACTGGAACATGAATATCTGAATATTTAAAACCAGCAGCTCCCTGGCAATCCCTTATTCTTCTGTGGCATTTGAATATGAATCATTTTGGTGTTGTATCAAGCCCTTAATGTTCTTTTAATGCTGACTTTCTCATCTGAATTTCACTGGGACTTATTAAACGCATGGTTTTTCTTTCTCTAGCTCATATTGACATGATTACAGTAACTATGTATAATTATGTGCATAGGGTAAATATGCTAATTGTATAATTGCAACATTCAAATATCTCCTGGCAAACAGCGAATGTTCTTAGGGCAGGCGGGACACATACTGATAGGTGTAACAGAACAAGAAGCACTCCTCCTATTTCCCATTATTAATATTTAGGGGTAAAAGACCTTTCCATTCAAAGGCTGGATGGTAAGCCCTGCTCTCCTCAAAATGGAAGTTTAATAAAGTACCTGAAATTACTGGAGAGTATCTTTGTCCAGCGGTATCTGTATGCTGGAAGCAGGACAACTCAAAGGTTAAATCGGGTCTACTTGCTAAACTTCTCAAATTTGCAGAAGGCTGCCTGGAAATGTAAAATATTATCAGAAATTATTTGTCTTTGTGGAGAAGACCTATTAGGAAAAATGAAAGCAAAATTGTACTCAAGTACTGAGAGGGAGAGAAAGCTATAGACACAAACCTCTCCACATTATGGTGTGGTTTTTTTTAAAGAAAGAAATAGGGGCAAAGACACCTAAGAAAAAGGTGCTGATTTTATTTCTGCCAATGACTTGATGTGCAATGTTGGATTAATTACTTTGTGTCCTTTATTTCCTTTCATCCCTCTGCACTTAGACTGACATCTGTCATCGTGCATTTGAACACAGCCGATGGACCAGGATGTTGCACTCACTTGGGTGTCCCAGTGCTGTCACGAGCTTCATTCACATGACATTAAAAAGAGGAGTTGAGATTTGTCTGATAAAGGTAGACATGACCTTCAGGGGAGGCAGGGGAGGAGAGAAGGGAGGGAAAGGGATTTATGTTTATCTTTAAAAAATGACAGGATTCAGTTGGGATGAGTTTCCAGTTGATTAAAAAAAAAAAAAGAAGAAAACAAAAACCACCACCACCACCCCCCCCCAACTCTTTAGAAAGGAGGAACAGAAACGGTGCTGTCAACAACTGCAGCACTGCTGGGAGCTCTCAGAACACTACTCAAAAACCAAAACCATTCAGGTTCCAACACAGTGTTAAAACAACGACACCCATGAAAGCATTCATTTACAAGGCAGTGGGAGATAAAGCACAACTCAGCATCCCGACCTCTTCTTGGGACCGTGGATTTGTGTCCGTTCTGACACAAGCCAAGATCATTGGACTTGACCTCAGCGGTCAACGGTCCTTACAGTAAAAAGTCATGGGATCCTCACCTAATTTGTGTGCAGAACAGGTAACACCAGGCAGACTGCACCCTTCCGTGCTGGTGATGGGTAGCAGACCCTACAGTGTATAGGAATTCATTGCAGAGATGAGACGTGCAGACTCAGGCAGATACACAGAAGTCCTGCAGCTCACTAAGGAGGACCACAATTTTGCTTGAGGGAAGGTTCTTGAGGTGCAGGGCTTGGTGCAACAAAGTTCCACCCACCTACAGCAGTTGGTGAAGAATATAACATGACCTCAAGGCACCTGGATATTGATGACTTTTCATCTTGAGGCACTCGGCTTTGGACATCTTTGAACACTGAAGCAGCGGGTGCTGAGGAGCTCTATGAATCAGACCTAGGTCATCCTGAACGGGCCGTATCTATCCAGAGCTCTTTGGACTGCTGTCCCCCTGCTGTGCATTGTCATTGTCACGTTGCCAGCTTGTACGTACCCATCCCCAGTCAATGCAGGGGCACTACGCCCCTGCATCGCAAAGGATGGGAATCCTTTTTGGAATTATCGCTTATATTGAGTCATGCGCAAATGGATTTTTATGCTCTACCAACTTCCCAGAGACCTGAACGGCTACACACCAGAAATAAGTCATTACAGTCCCTGGGTCCAAGCCAAACCCTCTTACTGAGAACACATACTATATATTAACAACGGATCCTTGTGTGTGACTGAAGGCCCCAGCAGAAGGCGGGGAGTGAAATTGCCTGACGACCTCTGCCGCTGACAGCCCCCGATGCTCGTCTCAACCGCGTTTGATAGAACACAGCACATTCTTTTAAATATTTTATCCACTCCGTGATCATGGGTGAAAGAAAGGACTAACAAGAAATGACAAGTGAAATAACTACATTTCCGGACCTGACAACACTCTTTATTTTTAATTCTACCAGGGCTGTGGATAGACATTAAGGTATGACTTTGACAAGAGATTAAATAAGTGAGTTTAGGATTTGAATTATATTATACCCACCCTGATCTGAAAGTTCATCTGGAAACAGGAGGAAGTAAAAGAAAACAGACCGAAAAATCTGGTGTTTCCTTACACTGCACCAAATGCTCTTTTTCCTGTGTGAATTTTCTCTTGTAAAAATGTTTTCATTTCTTCACAGCGACGCCTGAACATAAAGAAACAGACTATACTGATGATAGGAAAAGGTTCCTAACTAGATTAAACAAGTTAAAGCGGAATTTCCCAATGAAATATTTCTAAGAACAGTTTTATACTGTGTCTGACATACTTAAATGAGGCAGTTCGTGAACAGTCTGATGGATAATTCTCTAGAAAATAATTATACAAGATTAGTACCATATTGTTCCTACATTAATATATTTCGCCTGTAATATTTTTCCCATTCTATTATTTCTTTAGTCCCTTATCCTAGAGAGAGACTTAAACACCTGAATAACAACTACAATGGTGGGGGGAGGAGGGGGATGTGAAAAACAATAAAGAGAAAGATTTTCCTCCCCCTCCCAGGAAAAAATTATGAGAGATCCTTCAGGTTCCCATGGCTAAAAAGCAAGTTTATCATCAAACTGGCCCAGTGTTGATTAAATATTTTGAATTTCTGTTTATGCAAGTCCAGTATCACAAGACAAACATCCAGGTGACGACGAGCATCCCCTCACAGGTCACTCCCTGGGAGCCCGGCCAAAGCCGTGGCTGCCATTGAGTGACAAATGACTATTACATTTTGAGCTGTGTTTGGGTAGTTTGGAAACCTGATTCCAGGGTGCTTTGGAACAAACGTGTGGGGAAAAAAAAAAAAGAAAGAATGGAGATCTCTGACATTGCTGGTGGGTCAGACCTGCCTTAATCATAGAACAATTATGGTTGGAAGAGACCCTTAAGGTCATCAAGTCAACCGTTACAGCACTGCCAAGCCCACCACTAGACCATGTCCCCCAGCACCGTGTCTACACGGCTTTTGAACCCCTCCAGGGATGGGCACTCGGTGCTCCCCTCTGCCCCTGCCTTGAGTGGGCTGAGCTCTGTGCCCAACTGCAGAGGGGCAGCCCCTTCTCCCCCATCACTGCACCCCCCAGAGACGAGGTGATGATCATACATGGATGGGATAAAAGCGAGAACTGAAGAAAACACTTTCTCAGTGGCCATGCCCAGAACAAACTCCTGCTACCTTCAGTGAAGCCTGAAAGCTGCCTAACGACCTGACAAAGCAAATCATTAGCAACATTTCACCCAGGTCTTAAAATATTTTCATTGCAAATGACTCTCCCATTAGATGAATGCCCGTTGCAGAAAGTAATTACCCTTTCTTTGAACTTGCATTTCAGAAATTTGAAACAACTTTAAAAAAAATGACAGAGAAGAATAAGCACAGACTTTTTACGACCTCCCCCTGGTACCATACCAGTCACAGCCAGGGGACAGCCCGAATTTCAGCATCAGGGTTCAAGGAGACTGGAGAATGTGCCACCACCAGGACAGAGCTCTCACCAGTTCTGCATCTGCCAAGACATAGGAGATAAAACCAGGATGAATACTCTTCCTGTGTGTGTATCTATGTATAAGGACACACAGACATATTTAAAAGAGAAAGGAAGATAATAAAGCTGTCAATTAAAAACAGTATTTTAATTCTTTGTTTAAATTCATTTTGTGATCACTCACCCTGGGTTAGACTCACAAGAAGTCGTCCATCTGTCTGAAGAAGATACATCCAGATGCTAATATCAGGACAGTGATACAAGACCATGCTATTAAAAAAAAAAAGACTATTCTCTGCACTAAGAAGTCAATATATCTCCTCTGTGAAAGAAAGAAAGAGTGTATGTGTCTCTGTATAGAATTTTTCTGGGCTTGGGAGAAAGCTATTACAGAGGATGAATCAAAAACAAAGCAGCATTTATCGGCGCTTTCTTCAAGAGAAGAGAAGAGAGAATAAAATTGGCCCTATCATAAAATATTTACATTACATGGGGTTTTTTTGTAAATCACAGTAGAGAGAAAATAATAGGACAGAAAAGGAAGTTGGTGTTCAAACACTTTTAAACTGATTTTCTTTAGTAAAGTTAGAAGCGGGGGGAATAAGAGAGAATGACTGGGACTCCATGCCTCACTTGAGCGTGCTGTGTCCAGTGTGCGTTACTGAGCCCCCAGCTGCACCCCCAGCCCCACACCTTCCCACCAGAACCAGTACCTGCCATCAGACCCCCCAGGGGAGGAGGACCTGCCCACCCCCGTTCGCCCAGCCCTCAGCTGGATGCCCCATCCCTGGAGGGGTTCAAGGCCAGGTTGGAGGGGGCTTGGAGCAACCTGGTCTGGTGGGAGGTGTCCCTGCCCAGGGCAGAGGGTGGCACTGGATGGTCTTCAGCTTTTTAGCTGGGTTGAATTGATTTCCATGTGTTCAGAGCTAAGCACAGGCATCCACGGGTGCAGGATCACGGCATTAATTCAGCATTAAACCCCTTTGGAAAAGCTTCAGCTTTCACTATAAGCATTCCTACCATCTCTACTAATTGCACCCAGTGGAATTTTCTGAAAGTACAGCTTTGTTTTGGAGGGGAGAAAAATATATTACGTAGACTTTTTAGGGGTTTGAATTTAAAAAAACCCACATAGTTTTACTTATAAAACTCCACAAGTTTTTCTACTCAGCCACTTCCAACAGTTTTTTGTTCATCCTGCTCAGAGCTGCTATTCTCAGAAAAAAAGCTGCCATATATCTGATGTAATTCAGATATTGCACTGCAAAAAGTGCCTTTAAAGTGCAGATTTTGGCAAAGAACATCCTGCAGAGATTTGATGAGAAGCTTTTATACTTAAGCGATAGCCTTTGTGTTGTACACAAGGAGGAGGAAATAGCTATTCAGACAGAAAAACAGTGATCTATTATTGCAGAGGAAGAAAACTCGGGCTGTGACAATGATGGGCAGCACAAGAAGCGCGGTGGCTCACTGACATCTCCCGTCGGCCGGGTGACACACACCTAGCGCCACCCGCTCTCCACCCATCACGGTCTGCACTCTGTGAGGGATATTTACTTTTTCTCATCCCCTAGGTCTGCTTTCCAACACCATCCTGAGACAATAGGACTTTGCAGGGGACACATGGAAATGAAAATAAAGGCCACTCTAAGGACTAGGGTACTTTCTGTAGAGAGCGAGTATTTTCCAAGGCTTGTACTTAATTAGAGTTGAAGCGTGTCTCCAAAAAGGCACACGTGTTCTCTCCTCTCTATTCACTGTCACATCACATTCCTGCTCAACACAATGCAGCAAACCTTGGGAGTGATTTGTGGAATATATTAACATAGTTTAACGCCGCGTGCATAAGATTTACATGCCAGTGCTGTAAGGAGAGGTGATAGGTCAGAATAAAATGGATGATTAAAAAAAGTTGATTAATTTCTGTAGCACTATTTCAAAAAGATGTATTGGAAGAGAAAACTTGACTCACTCCTGAGTATCTTAATTACACAGAATGAAAGGACGAATGCTGGAGCTGTGATCTTCTCCCGCACGACCATCCATAACTCGCCCAAAGTTAGTGGAACAGTGATTTTTGTAACATGGGGCTACTTCTCAGCTCTCATCCTACGCACCCTCGCTGGGTCCTCCAGCTCAGCCCTCTCATCTTGCAGTTCTCATCTTCCTCTGTTCAGGCCACCTGAAATCAAAGCTCGGTACGTACCGCTGTGTTTTCCTCTACAAGGATGGAATTACACACAAGAATCAATCTTTTTTTTCCTTGGATTGCACCCAAGGAGCCGCACAGTGGCTTTCACTTGTGCACCTCAAGGCTGAATCATATCCAAATACTCACATGGGATGAGGGGCTCCAGGAGACTCCCAGTCCCAGCGAGGCCGATGCGATTTTGTTCAGCCATCGCTTCCCGTGGGGCCAAAATTACCATCCAGCATCGTGGGCTGCTGGGGTAGGGACAGCACTGCCACAGCCCCCCAACCTGGCGGGGGTCCCCCAGCTTTGCTGCAGTAAGAAGGGAGAGTAACCCAAACTTCAGCTTGGCCTGAACCTCGGGCTCTCTCAGCTACATGTGCGTAACTCGGAATAACCCACCACCAGTCCCCCCCCGAGCATCCATCACAGCGCTGCCGCCGCTTTCCCAGAGGGTTGCTTCTTTCTGGTGGAACTAATTGACCTCTGACCTGTTTATTGCTTTACTGCCACCAATTTAGCACCAGTTTATTCATCAACATCTGGTGGTCGGAAAATCGTATTTTACATTATTAGCTCTCAAATGGATGGCTAATGCTGCTTAATGGGGCAGTTATACGCTATTATAGATTCATTTTTTCTCATTTTGCTAATGAATGGAGAATCTTCATCAAATAAATATTTGCCAGTTGGCTTAATATCAAAGTTGCTAATTAAAAACAGAAAAATCCTCAGTATATGGAGAGCTGAACGGTGGTGGCGCGTGAGTGTTAGAGAAGTATCCTTTCTGCCGCACTGTACTTGCACAGAGGCCAAATTGGCAATCAAGTGATCAGTGTGAGGAAGGTTGAGCTGTATTTACATATTGTCTCAGTAAAATGCTACTGATTTATTTCTCTGGTGCCAGAGACACAATATGGGCATAGCTTAAATTGGCTTCTTTTCCTGGCTTTCACAAAAGAAATGGAAAAAAGAAAAATATGGAAATAAACCATCTTGGACTCAGTCCTAAAAAAAAAATATCCGATTCCCTCCACCGACGAGCACAATTGCATTTTACAATGGGAATGTGCGTAGACGGTCTGACCCGGCATGCAGAATTCATGAAACAGCTCTGCATAAACACGGGAATTTGGAGTAAACACATTTCAGGCTGAGGAAGGGCAGCACCCGACCCAGAGCAGCTCAATCGCCCGGGGCTCAGCGCCCGCCTGCCTCTGAGGCAGCTCAAGTCACGGCCCTTAAATGAGCTCCCCCATCCTACGGGCCAAATAGTTTATACAGTTTAAAAGTTATTTTTTTACTACATACAAACACACGTACACTTCTATCACAGTTTGATGCTTTTCAGTTACACACTAATACCCGAGGTGCCAGCGGGGGCATCCAGCACACAGAAACACTCCAGTTTTTCTTGTACCACACGTCTTCTCTTCTCTTCTCAGTTCCAGACTCTACGAAGGATCTCCGTGAGGCATCTTTACCAACAAAACTACTGACTCCAAGGACGCAGACAAACGAGCAGGTTTTGCCTGCAGGGCTGGAACCCGCTGCCAGTCCTGCATCCCACAGGCTGCAAATCACAGAATTTCCCACTGAATCACACACGGCCCCTCACCACCCTAAATTCACACAGGAATTCAAGTATTTTTTTGCCAGGGCGCAAATACGAATGTGAGTAGAATCTAACCCGCATTATTTGCATTCTCCTTCTATGAAAAGGTGCACAGAGAACACCGAGAACATTTTTGACTCCCCGATGTGATGCCCAACAATCTGCCCAACCGATCTGTGGTTCAGATTTAAGGAGCCTTCACCATTTATCATAATTCAACCCTGCCATGTTTTCAACGCGATCCACATGCATCTTGAGGCAAGGCAGTAAAGGCAAAACAAACACAAACTCTTGTAATAATGCTATTAAAATGTGACGATCTCGTTATTTTTCCCGAACCAAGTAAGTCCTGTCATTTCAAAGAGACCACAGTCTAATCTAAAGCTACCGAAGCAGACAGAAGCTGTGCCAGCTCTAACATATCTATTGGCTTCATGGACCATTAAATAGCACAAATGGCACCATGAATTAATTCTGAAAATGCCAATACATGTCTAATACCAGAGGCGTGATGCTCCTAACCTTTGGGTGCAGGGTCCCAGAGCCCAGGTCCCAGCTCGGCTCCTCAGCACCCTCTTTTCCCACCTCCCCAGGTGGATGCCAGTACCTGATGGTGGACACAGCCCACGGTGCCAAGAAAATTTCACTGCTATGGTTTCCAGGAACTGCCAAAGGTGCTGAAAGCATGGGATAAGCACTCCCAAGCAGGAGAAAAGTATAACCTAAACACCAAAACCCAGGAAGTCATTATAAAAGTGTTCCTTTGTGTTTATTTTTAGAGTTCTAATGCATTCTTGGGTGAAGGGAATAAACCAGAGAAGGGTGAACGAAGAGGGGAAAAAAGCTGTGTCAGGCAGATTTACATGGGTGCGTTCTGCAGATTCATTGGCACACAGATGACAAAAGTGCAGATAAATTAGTGCTTCCGCAATGTAGATTAGTCGAACCTAATGTAGAAGAGTCACGGACTCATCATTTCTAAGAAGTCAGAATAAAACATGCCACATGCCAAGTTTAATATTTGTAGCCTCATGCTCAAGCACAGCAATATTTGTCCTGGCCTACAACTGACACCTCTAGTTCCAAAATCTTTTATTCACTAATACATCCATCCATTGAGTAAGGTGACTTTTTTTTCCTTCTGCTTTTTAGTTTTGGTACCAAATTTACCAATAAAAACTCGCTTTTCTATTATTTTGCCTGTCTCTATTTTACATGCAGCTTTGTTGTGGCCAGGAGAAGCAGGTTTGGAGAGCTAAGAAAAAATCCTGTGGCTTTCATTGCAGCGGACACCTCTGAACAGGGACAGGCAGTAAGGGGTTTTGTAACTGCAAAACCTTCAACTCGCACGGTAACTTGTCACAGGAGGGACGGCTCCTGAAGAGAGTTGATGGTTCCGCGCAGTCAATACATTCAGGCCAAATTACATCTATGTTAAGATCCTTTCTACCTGTCCACAGTATAAAATGACCTGAATGTTCTCCCCTCGTGCCTCTCACAGACACCACTCCCCCCTCAGCCCACCCTCGGGGACCCTCCCCAGCCCTTCTGGAGGATGTGCTGCAGCAGGGTACACCAGACCGTCCCCTTCTAAGCTTTGAATGAGGAACAAAGAGGACATCAGTCTGAGAGAATCTCAATTTGTGCCTCTGAGTGCACGTTCAAGATCCTGCTGTCCCCAGGGAAGTGAAGCTCCCCGTGGTCCCCACGGCCCGTGGTCCCCAGCTGACCAAGTGAAGGTCAGTGGGAGGAAGAACAGAGGCTTCCCTCGAGGGAGCAGAGAGATCTTGCCAGAGAACGGTCCTGGGCTATTCGATTTTAAGTTATGATTTATTTCATAATCCTTAATTCCTTAATTCAGATGCAGCTTTAAATCTCTTGCAACAGACACCCTCAAATTGCTTCTTAATGCCTGATGCAAAGCACATCTTGCTCCAAACCTTTCTCTGATTTCCACACGTCTGCTGCAAACCAAGGTGAACCAGCCCAAGTTTGCTGAAGGGCAGACCCAGACCGACTTACACTTGAAGGGCAGCTGCTCTTGGATTTTGTGACGGTTCAGAAATACCTGACTGCAGTTTCTTCCCGAGTTTGGTATTTGTAACGTCTTCTCACATGAGGCTTTTGTTGCAAACCTTCTGGGGAACAGCTGTCAAACTGTAGAGCGAATCTCTACACTGCCTCTTTTCCAGTGTAAAATAACTTCCTTTTTGCCTAACTTGGCCAAAAATAAGAAAAAAAAAAATAAAAAAAGATCAGCAGTATGTATTGAAACACAAAAGACTTCAGCCAGGAAAGATCCTTTCTTTATGGATATATAAAATACACTCTCTTGCAACAAGCTTGTATCTTATTTATTTTTCCCAGGTGGCTACTGAAAACTCCTTAAATGTTGTTTGATGCAGTAGTGATTCTTTTCTGCCTCACCGGTATAAACTGCATATATCTAAGAGCAGAATATATTGGCAATAAAAAAGGTTCTTCTTTTTGAGATCTATCAAAATAAAATATACTTGTGAGACTTTGAAGTTAAATTTAAAAAAAAAAATCTTTGGGAAATTGCCTTTCATTTCTGAGAGCACAATTTAAATTCAATCTGAGGGTTTGCATGAGACACCTCAGGTGCTCTCTGCTCCAAATTCACTTGATTAATGTTGCCTTAAAAGATTTGCTGAAGAATCAGGCAGCTGTAATTAGAGGAGAGGTAGCTAATACTATACATAGATCATCAAAGGATAAGTATGCACAAAGGAGATAAAGAATCTCCATACAATTGTAATAATCTCTGCAGATTAAAAAAAATAAATTACAGTCATAATTAGGAGAAAGTAATGAAAGCCTGCACGGGTACCTGATCCCAGTTCCCCTGGTACCCTGTCCCCGGCACAGTCTGCTGGGAGGGAGCCCAGCAGAGCCATCCCACGTGGGTGCCATGGGGGATGTCACCGAGACCGAAGGGCAACAGTCCAGGTGTGAGTGGGCCACAAAAAGCCTTGCAGGAACATTATCCCAGCAGTCATGGCCCGATCCCTCTCGGAGCAGGAATCTTTTTTGGCTTTTGTGGGTTAGATGGAAGCAAGACCCCCCCAGGGCTGGTGGATGAGGAGAGGCCCACACCAGCATCACTACGGAGCACCCCTGGGTCTGGAGGGGGTGGACTTCCACAGGCAGCACCCAGCTTCAGAGGACAGGAAGAACTTCTTTGCTGTGAGGGTGGTGAGAGCCTGGCCCAGGTTGCCCAGAGAAGCTGTGGCTGCCCCATCCCTGGAGGGGTTCAAGGCCAGGTTGGAGGGGGCTTGGAGCAACCTGGTCTGGTGGGAGGTGTTCCTGCCCAGGGCAGGGGGTGGCACTGGGGGGGCTTTAAGGACCCCTCCAACTCTAAACATTCTATGATTCTATGACACAGGGCACGGCTGAACCCCCAGTTCCTGTGGGGGGAAACCCTACAGGAGGTATCAGCATTGGGTTCGTGTCTGCGTTTTGACCACTGAAATTCTAAGGGCTGGAGGTGACTCAGGCTAATCACAGCTCTTTGGACAGGTACTAACTACCGCAGGCAGGACCCTGCTCTTGGAATTGGAAATGCTTGTGTAAACACCTGAATGACTCAGGGCCAATAAGACTGCTTTTGTATTGAAATGCAGTTATTTTTAAAAAGTTCTTTTTTGTTTAAATCTGCCAAAATTCACATTTTTTCTTTAAACACGAAACACCTTTTTACGCAGTTATAGACAGGCCATCAAATCCCCTCTGAGGTTGGTAATTTACGTTAAATATATGCTCAGAAAACCAGCGGCCTGTAAGGCCACAGCCAGTAACAGAATAAATATTTTTTCGACACAAAGACAAAAACAGCACCTTGATGGGACACAAATGGCCTCATTCCTGTCCAAGCAGACCTCCATACTTCATGCTTTTTCCTTCCCACTAAGAATATTAGAAAAGAGGTAAAGAAAAATAAGGTTCACTAAAGCGGCATCACAATATTGTAACAATCGCCAATATGTTGTTATTCAGTGGGTTGAAAGCCAAAGCGAAGCGGAGGCTGCTCAGCAGCCCCATGTCTACGCGCAGGACACCACGGCTCCCTGTGCTCCCTTCTGCTGCACCCATTGCGCTGGGAAAGTAACAAGGACCAGGTTTCTCAAGCTAATTCCATGCCTGCCGCAGTTTTCAAGAGGGCCCACAGCAGGTGGTGTCGGGCATTTGTCTGATCTTATTGCAGAAACTCCGTCTACAGTCAATATTGAGAGACAGACACTTCCAGAAGGTGGCTGCCCCATCTCCCTCGGACAGGAGGGATCCTTTTTCCTGGAAGAGCATCTCTTGCCCCACACAGCTCTGCCCAACGACCCGCTCCGGGTGGACACCAGCGTTTCAGAGGGCTACGGACAAACCCTGGCCCAACTAACGAGCGTCGTGTGCCCCCGATCAGTTAAGGACAAACTGCACAAACACCGGGAGGTGCCCAGGGGCTGTGTAGAGACTGAGGGGTAGCTGTTTGTGACAGGAGGAGGACGTTGCTGAGTGAATGCCAAATGTCACATCTGCCCTTCATCACAAACGGGCTCGTTCAGAAAGGTTTGCAGGCAGGTTATCGGTACAGACACCAATAAGCCAGAGAGAGACTTGCTGTGACAGTGACATGGCCGCAGCAAGCCCCGCTATCTGGGTACCAGAGCTCCTCTGCCCAAACACAGACGCCTCTCTCCCCCTTCCACGGG
This sequence comes from Numenius arquata, assembly GCF_964106895.1. Lineage (NCBI taxonomy): Eukaryota > Metazoa > Chordata > Aves > Charadriiformes > Scolopacidae > Numenius > Numenius arquata. Next base: position 1,058,264 of record NC_133589.1, on the reverse strand, counting down.
GAGCTGGCGAGGAAACCCAGCTCTGACCTTCCCGTCAGCCAAGGACGGCTCTCGCCGAGAGCCCAGGCAGGTTCACGGGCTGACACCACCTCCCTCTGCAGAGCAGTCCGCAGGTTTCCCACGCACACGTTGCACAGACCCGATTTGTTCTCACGTCACTGACCTCGACATTGACAGCTCGGAAGCCCCCAGAGCCACCCGCCCGTGCAGTCATGGCTGGAAAAAGGCTAGCAGATATTTTTGTAACAAAAGACCACCACGCGTGAGTGAAGCCTGCTCCCCCGTCTCACCTGAGCTGAATTTCGGGGAGCGTGTGTCTAATTGAGACGTGTGACAGAACGGGAGCCAGCCACAGCAAAAGCTGCCCCTTGCCCACTGTAGCACAGCTCGCTCTCACCACGGCCTTCCAGATTTCTTCAAGGTTTAGTTCCACACATAATTAGAGAGGGAATAAAACTGTGAAAGCTTAAGGAAAAGATCCAAGAGCACTCAGCGTTGCATTCACCCCGAGGGCTCTCCTGCAGTGTATTCCGTGACGGCTCCTCCTGCGAGACCCAGGAGCAGCCCTGGGAGCCAGGGTCACCCCGGCCCCAAAAGGCCACTTTCCTCCTCCTTAGTCTTTAATCTTCAATTCCTCCATCTAAAACGGAACAGCTAACGGGAGGTATTCCCAAAGGAGGGATTACTGCCCATCTACTGTGGCTCCGTGGGCTGGTTGCTCCGCAGGGAAAGAGGGACCTCCTCAAATGGGAGGAAGCGAGCTCGAACGTCAGCTCTAAGTGCCGCCGTCCCTGCTGAGCTGGCTCTAAAGAAAACAAGGCCGGGTTAACAGGGAGAGGGAATAACTTTCATTAACTTGATATACAGAGGCAGGCAAGTCTGCAAACACATTTCAGGCTCCAGCTACAGGGTTTCAGTCTAATAAAAGACACCGCCTCCACCTACAAACCTTCCTTCTCCTCCGTCCCCTAGACCATCACTGCCACTAGCGCCCTGTTCCTACGGCACCACCGCAAGAGCACAGCAGGGACCTGGGCTGGCTCACACAGCAGAGAAAACAGCTCTTTTCCCCAAAATTCCTTGACCAGCATGGGGGAGGAACAAGCAGCCTTGGGGCAGAAGAGGGAGGAAGGAGGGGGGCAGAGATGGTCTCAGCCCCAGCCAGGCAAAGCTCCAACACGGGCCAAGCAGGACGCGCCAGCACAGCTTCACCACCAAACGGGACCCACGTTTGGGTTACAAAGGTATCCGAAAGCACATTTGGCTGCCTAATTTGATTGTCAAAAGAAAATAAGTGGATTAGGTGTTAGATTTTTTAAGGGATTTAATTTCCTAAAGGGACAGAGAGGTACCCAGCGGGAGAGTATTACAACTCAATTAGGATTATAACAAAGAGCTTATATTTGTTTTTCATATTCACATAATTCATAAGTGGTTGAAAGAATTTTATACAAATAATCAAATCATACCAAACCTACAAATGCTCGGGTTTCTTTTGATAGAGATCAACTGCATGAAACTTCAAACAAAATTTCAGAACGTTATCAGTACCAAAAAAAATGAGGATTCAGGAAGTAGTTCTGCTGCAATAATTACCTGTTGGGGTTTTTCTACTGAAATATTGGTATTTCACTCAATGCATTTACCCTGAAATTCTAGAATATCCAAAATATTGACAATTAACTATTTTTCTTTCTTCTGGTTATAAATATCTCAAAGGAACCTCAGCTTTTGGTCCTTTTTTACCCTCCCCACTGATGAATATGTTACCATGTTCTTCCACAGTGAAGACCATCTGCCTTGGTTCTCCAGTCTCTGTTACACTCCGAAAAAAAACTGTAGTGAAATCTAATATCCCAAATATTACCTCACCCAACTTTGGAAGGAAGAATTACATGCATAATCCTGCCCTTTTTCCCAAAATCCTAAATTTTTCATAATTCTGAACAATTATCAGGAGTAAATTCTATATATGGAATTATTTTCTTCTTTGGCTCTTTTTACATTTTCTACAAAAATCATCCACCTATACGAAAAGGTAACATTTACCAAAACTGGTTTTCGTGCCAAAAGCTTTAACTTTCCTAACAGAGACTAGGGCAACCTTCTACAGATGCAGCAAAGTAAAACTCAGAAAATCAGGGTTTAAGATCTCTCACAGCTTCCTGATGCTTCCCTGCAAAGCAAAACTACTACAGCCTAACCCTTTACTTCTCAATGAAATACAGATTAATTGGGAGTTAGCCAGCTAACAGAGGCTTCAGCCAGGACTTTGCCCATGGCTATTTAGAAACTGTTCAGTCTGGTTAAAAACTTTCATTACCTTGGGTTTGTACGTATGTTTCTTAAAAGCTGTAAAGTAACAGCATAACTTTTTAAAGAATGCTATTTTCACTGTGGAATGGCATAAAATTCCTCCCCTGAGGTAGCTATGTTATCTCATTGAATTTAAAAACAATAAATTGAAAGTTAAAAATAAAAGAAAGGGGGAAAGGTGGAAGAAATAGTGAAAAGGCATTGAAGCTGTAGGAGTTCTGACAAATCATCTTGGCATATAGTCCCAGTGGTGATGAGAAATTGTTCTGTGCATTTTATTTATTTTTTTACATGCCAGAACAAAAAAAACATACTTGAGGCAAAGTTGTAGAATATCATTAAATTAGTGGGCTTATTTCATTAATGCCCATGAGCATGCCATGATGAAAAAGGATTATTCTAATACACAGCCAGTGTGGGAAAACACGATGGAACGTGTCCCAGCCCTGCAGTCTGTAGCACGGACTGTACACATGGGAGCAATCACTCCATGGGGTAACACAATATCCCAAGGTACTTGCTCTATACTTGGAATTACATAGTTTTTTCTTCCTTTAATGGGCCAGTCAAGTGACCTACGTGTACAGTACCTTATATCAAATTCAACAGACAACTCCCCATATTTTGGCCTTGGAATGAAGCATTCAGCTATGTGTGCCTTCTGCCTTGCCCCCTTAAGAATTAGGTAAATTACTTAGTTACAGTTTAACATGTAAAATACACTTTTCCAAGGCATATTCGTTAACCAAAACTGAACTTCCACCGTTATTCACACACCCCCAGGCAGTATTTGAAGCCAGCAGAAGAAACTTAATGCACACCATTGTCCTGGTAAGAAGAGTGAATATTGGAAACATGGAAGTTTAGTGAAGCAGATTCGAGTCCCTGGGAAGAGGTACCTAAAGCCAGAGAACCCTTGGGTGCTTCAGTTCACAGTGGGGTCATAAACCACATTCTGTTTTTCTGTTCACGGGGTTTGGACTCTTGCCTGAAGAGTCAAGTTAGATTAATTTAAATCTCCGAATTAACAATTCCCAGGTAAGACAAGGAGAGGCCGTTGTGAGGAGGTGCGGGACGGAGCAGAGGCAAACAGAGCCCGGGAGTAACTGGGAGACACGGGGATGCTTCTCAAGTCACCTCGTGAACAGATTTTCTACCCGTCTTTAAAGGCTCTGCAAAGGACAGACATTCACGTGGAGAACAAGACCTTATAACATCACCCCGCATCAGGGCCGATTTGTGGGTGCGGATGAGATTTTGTTCACGGTTTGACTTTCACAGCTAAATCCAAGCCCAGCTGCAATGTGTATGTGCTAGTTCGGTATCGGCTGGTTTGCGTGGTCTGAAATTTTGATTTGGGCACAAAATGCAACAAGAAGGAACAAAAATACTGTGTGTTTTCATTTATTCTCATTTTGTTTCCAGAGGGAGGAGACATCTCACAGTCAGACTCCATCAGTCTGCTTTCACAGCAATGCCATTAGTAAAATGTCATTTTGGTTTGAAACAACTACAACCTACTTCAGAAAAAAAAAATCCCACGCTGCACACGCTGTATATCACAGAACTTTCCACTAGCTGGTAAACTGTGCAATGGTGTTTGTAGATGTGTATGCCTTAATTAGCTACATAATGAAAAGTGCAACGAAAATGCAAAAAAGGGATGAGGACAGGCTGAGCTGCAAGAGGGAGCTGGATCTTGACACAACTCGGGAACACTGAAGTTTGTGTAATAAGGTCAAATTCTCACCTCACATTGATAAATAGACCACTACGTAAAGAAAAGATTGTGTGTGTGGTGCTTATTAGGCAGAGCAGTAAGTTCACTGAAGACGACAGGAGTGATGGATGGTTCCTGACTCCGCAGCCATGCCCCGCTCAGACCTGCAGCCCAGCTTGAGTTCCACAAAACCACCACCTTTTCTAGCCCCCGTGGCGGAGAATGTTTTCACAGCGACACGTTTAGGTGTTGGAGAAGCTGCCCCGAGGCACAAAATATTGCCTATGTAAGCACGAGAGAAACCACTGTCACCTTTTGGTTCAAACTAGGGGTTTGCAGCGTGTGGTGAAGGTGGAGGAAGCGGGTCCCTTCCAGGGAAGATCCTCCCGCCTGGAGCTGCAGCTCCAGTTCCCCGGTGTCCTACGAAAAGTGTCATAAACTCTTTGGCAATTATCTCTGGTACGTGGAAGAAAAACAAACAAAATCTGAAATTCAGTTGCATATTTGCTAACTAATGGAATTATACAGGCAGGATTAGTCTTTCCTTGGATGCATTTTCTTTCTGCCCTGAGATATCTCCTATAAACTGAGACGCACTGGCTAACATAAACATCTGACTGAGATATAACTCTCTGGGCTCCTTAATTGGTCTTTCATCTATTTCACTAGCGTATATTTATTTATATAGCACACAGTAGTTGACTCCTAATTAGTTTAGAATCAGAATCAAGTTTCAAAATATTTAGGTGCTTTTGACACAGTCAGAAGAAGCTCTAACAAGTGCTGGACATAAACCTGTCCACGCCCCAGCTGCCTTTCCAAGCTGAACATTCAAAATCTTTTCCATTATTCCTCCAAACCTGGAAAACACCAACAGACCACTCCTTTACTATAAGGCTCAAGAGGACTTCACAGAAATTAGACTCTTACTGAAGTAATTGAGAAATTTGACAATCACCCTTATAAATGTCAATGCTCGCTTTCCAAGATCCTAACACATAACTCTGGAAGCTTTTCTGAGTGACTAAAAAAACCCAACCCATAAATATGTACCAATAAAGACATAGCAACCCCATTGAATTCTCTTGCCCTAGTACGCCACGTGCTAATTAGGAGCTGCCCCTCATCGCATAGTGTGGCTCCAGACTTGCACTTCACCAAAACACAGAAGGCCAAATTCCAACCCAGGATTTCATTCATCCAACCCAGGATTTCGTTCCAGCCGACCCCAATGGCTGCAAAAAGCCGCACAGTTGAGATCTGGACCAGACTCAAAACTTTCCCAAAATGTATCTGTGTTCACATCCTGATTTTTGATTCCAGCTCATCTCTAATGATAATTATTACAGAGAATGTCAGCTCTCAGGTTATGCTCTTTAAAGTTCTCCCTATAAACAATTAATTAGCTCGCTGCAGCCTTTCTATAAATAGCTTGTACATATAAATTATTCTCATCTGCTCAGACAAACAAAATCCCTCCTCTGTTTTTTGCCTTCTGATTTTCCCTGGTGGACTGCAGCTGTTGGCAGCCAGACACACGTGTGTGTGCTCTTCATATCCAGAGCTAAAAATAAGATTATGGCACTAACTAATAAAGGTTTTTTTGTACTGAATTAATGCTTGAGAAATCAGGTTTTCCCCAGAAAATGTCTGAAAGCAGCATTTCTATCAACTTCACTCCGGTAGAGAGCCGCCTCCCACGCCAGCTGAATCCCCGCTCAGCCAAACCCCACACCTTCTTCTGAGGCACCCTGCCATTGTGGGACACCATACATGTGGCTGCCCAGATTAATTGTGCTGACAGGGCTTCCAAACCCATCCTGGAGGTGCTGACAGGCAAGATCGGGCCAAAGCTCCTCCTGCAAACAGGAGGTACCTCTCCAGATACGTCCTTTCCTTCCCTACCGAGGTCTCACCTCCAAGCCCGAGCACAGCGCGGTCCCTCCTCTGCCGCGTCAGGGCACCGTCCTCTCACTTCCTTTCATTTACAGACGAACGGCTTTTGTACAAAGACATCCTCTGCCGTGTGCCAAAGTAAAGTAGGCTGGGACAGACAGGCTGGGATAGCAATCAGACCAAAAACTGCAAGTCTCAAATACACAAAGTGCCCATATACACAAATACATCGCAGCCCGTCACCATAACCATCCCTCAGCCCGCGTCACCTACCCACAAGACGTGTCTGCTGATAGTCCTTACCCCCGGGCTGAGACCGAGTAAGGAGTATTGGTAAAGCACTTGGGAAGACTGTAAACCAGTGCAACAAAGCGTTATGATGGCTTTGAAACACTAATCTATACATTTTTCCCCTCAATCTAGCATACGCTCATCATCGTGCCCAGCCGGAGAGAGGCAAGCAGCATTATTGGACATTTTAACGTTTCACAGCGTAATTCTGCTGCCGTAGCAGGAACAGCAAGGCACTGAGCTGTTCCCTTGGCTTATGACCCTCGAGCTCCGATGAGAATCACTCTTGTTAAATTCCTCAGGCCCAGCAGACAGAGCCCGGGATGAGCAGAGCTTTCTTGCTGCGCCTCTGCTATTTCGTTGGCCAAGGGATGTGCCACCGAGCATCTCCGAGCCCCACTGTCCCTCCATGCGTTTACTACCACCTTCCAGAAAGCCCAGCATGAAGCCCAAGGCTACACGGAACGCTCATTACCAACAGTGCTTTAGGCAGCCCCTCGTGGCCGCGTGCCCACCCAGGACACCGAGTTCTGCTTTCACCATGATTTGCTGGGTGTCCTCGGGAAAGTCCCTTTTTCCCTGTGTCACCTGCATAAAGGATCACAGTACCAGCTCACATGAAACAGTCCAAGATCACCTTTAAGGAGATAGATTCTATTGTATAAGGATTGCCAGTAGCTGTTCAGGACAATGGCCCATCTATTTTTATTTGGCAAAATATAAAATCATTAATATCCAGTAGCCTTGATCCTTCCCTCTGAAAAGCCTTTTTGTAACGTATGGTTTGCTGTTCAAAGCTGGGGGGAATTAACCAGGTGAGTCTGAACCCAAAAAATTGTCGCACTGCACCGAAACGTGTCAACCCTTCACAGGTCACACCATGTGGCAAAACGCAGTTCTGAGAAGGCACCACTCCAGACCATAAACCCGTTCCTGCCAAGATGCTCTCACACAGCTGTACAGAAGCGCACAAGCAGGGCTGCCGCCAGTTTTTTACTATAGCCTTGGCTTTTGTCAGACGGGTAAATCTTGTTCTCCTCAATGGCTGCTGGAGGAGAGAAGCTCAGGAGAAGGTCCCCAAGTGCAGGTGGGGAGTCCAGACCAGCCCCAGGAAAGATACAGGGAGAGGAGGAGCAGGGATCTCTGCCACCACCACCAGCCCCTTGTTTCCCCGCATCAACCTTCCTGGGAGGGGGAAAGCACTTTATTTGCAAATGAACATACCCCAGCTATGTTCCTGCTACATAGGAAAAAAAAACTGTCCAGCCAACTGAAGAATAGAATTGGGTTTGTTTTCTCACATCTTACCAAGCCTATTTAATTTTAGGTTTGCAAAAAGTAGACTTGATGCCTCCCGCATTGTTCTCTCCAGTATTCATCAAACCATTGCAAACAGGAGTGTAAAATGTTACTAAGCTACGTGTAAAATAAATATACTATATTTGCTACATAATAAATAGGATGAAAGCCAACGGGGAACTAGATGGCCTTTTGATGTAGACTTTGGGACCAGAGTCACGTAAAGGACTTCAAAACCTGAAGCCCAACTCCATTTTGTGTTAAAAACTTCAAGGAGAAAATTTAACTGATCTTTGGTCTCTCATTCTAAAAAGACAGGGTTTTTTAGATATATAGGAAAATTTTCTTAATTTTTTTTTTTTAAATATTTGCTGCAAATGAGTTATTTCCAGTTCAGTATAGGGGAAAAGAAATAAATGAAAGCTTCACTGAAAATTAGATGAAACTAGGCAGAGTTAATTTGGAGGCACATTGCCAAAAACAGTGCAGAAGAGAGAGTATTTGGGAAATCCGAGCCACAGCCCGGCAGAGAGGTGGGTCCCTATTTCCAGCGCTCACAGGACAGAACCCACACCCGGGTACCACTGGTGAAGAACTGCCAGGAGGAGCAACTTGTCTTGTTGACTTTTAGCTCCTTTTACTTCAGTTATTTAAATGGTTTAAAGACTCATGCAATAAAGACTCATAAAGACTCAATTATTCTTCATTTCTCCATACTAAACTGGTTTAGTCAACAATTGACCTTGATTCATTATAAGAATCATTGTATCCGGTTACATTTACTCTTGCAATTTATTGCTCCTCTTTCATCCACGCTTTTGACCAATACTAATCTACTCTGATTTTCATTTTCTAGGCAGCCCACATAGTTCAGAACCTTATTGATATTCTGGCTTCATATGTTCTAATTTATTTTTTTCCTAGCTATCACTGCAGACAAAGGCAGCTTTATTGCAGAACAACACTAATTGGAAATGGAAGAGTGCTACTTTGTTAGATTTTATTATGAATTCCTCTCCCTCTCTCCCCAAAGCAAAGTTGTTCTATTATGTATTTTGGATTATATACCCCGGACTAAAACCTGCACATATTTGAGCATCACCAAGCAACAGCACGAATCCCAAGCAGAGAGCAGAAAAGCCACAATTAGCAGCTGCTGAATTTGCATCAGCTGGTAGCGGAGGTAAACCACACCATTGCCAAGCATGGTTTATCTGTCAGTGCACCCACCGAGAGCTGAATTAAATCAGACCAATTACTTTTTTCCAATTAGCAATGAGGAGGATGCAATGGGCAACAATTCCAGTCATTTTTCTGAGGGGGCATCAGAGGGAAGCAAATACGTGAGCACACAACGCAGAACAGTGTGCCAGAGACAGTGCAGAAGTTGTAGCTATTGAGACATTGATAAAAAGAGATTAAATAAATAAATAAATAAATAAATAAAGTTGTTGGTTTTTTTAAAAAGCATTAGGTGCCTGGTGGGAGAAGAGAGGAGAAGATGTGGTCACTGAATTTACCTGCTCTAGCACAAAACCCACATGGCTCAGCAGGAACCTGCTGGTTTCCACACATCCATCTTCCGTTCTACCAGAAAGGAAGTTGGAATTAAATCCACCCTCCTGCCCTCACAACTGAAAAAGAAACTGTAAATGTAAATGAAACATCCAGCTAACAATTTGGGAATCGAGGGTCATTCATAATTTCTCCATTTAATCTAGATTTCTTTGCAATTCTTTATTTTTTTCTTTCTTCTAGTTTCTCATCTTACCAAATGAAATCATAGAATCACAGAATGGTTTGGGTTGGAAGGGATCTTTAAAGATCATCCCATTCCACCCCCTGCCCTGGGCAGGGACACCTCCCACCAGAACAGGTTGCTCCAAGCCCCCTCCAACCTGGCCTTGAACCCCTCCAGGGATGGGGCAGCCACAGCTTCCCTGGGCAACCTGGGCCAGGCTCTCACCACCCTCACAGCAAAGAAGTTCTTCCCCACATCTCAGCTCAATCTCCCCTCTTTCAGTGTCAAACCCTTCCCCCTCGTCCCATGGCTCCCCTCCCTGACCACGAGTCCCTCCCCAGCTTTCCTGGAGCCCCTTGAGGGACTGGAAGGGGCTCCAAGGTCTCCCCGGAGCCTTCTCTTCTCCAGGCTGAACCCCCCCAACTCTCTCAGCCTGTCCTCACAGCAGAGGGGCTCCAGCCCTCCCAGCATCTCCATGGCCTCCTCTGGCCCCGCTCCAACAGCTCCATGTCCTTCTCAGGCACATGTCATATAAGCACATGGATTCTCCTTGCAGTACTAATGATCTACCTGGGAGACCTGTGAGGACATAGTCTTCTTACCTCTCCATACAAAGCTTAGCATTGTTGTGACAGGATTAAATAGTTAACAAAATAATAAAACATGAAAATGAACTGTAATAGCATTACTGCAAGTGGGCTCCCCCTGCTCAGGATCTGTACTGCATTCTTTGCAACTGCATAGTCATCCGTTTTTATTATTAAAAGTACATTTAGAAATCAATATGTTCAGCCATATCAAAATCCCTCATTTGTAAACAGGTTTATTTTCTCCATAGTAGTTTTTTCCTCTACTATATTCCTAAGTGCTTTTCCAAAGTTAAAATATTTTCTTTAGAAATGGTTTGACATTTTCTTTGCTATGTACTAAATCAAGAGACCTAAACCCCAAAGAATTCTTTAATGACTGTTTATGTCTGAGGGAAACTAGTGTTAAAGTGCAATTTTTCAAGTAAGCAACACGCTGACGCTCAGTAAAGTGATACAGATTATTTCAGATAGGAGTAACTGAGCTGGGTAATTCATCTAACCTACCTGACCTGACAACTCCTTTCATTATTTCAGAACAGTAATTGAGATGCCAGAACGTGTGATGATGATGACATAAGATGACAATATTGGTCCACTTCAACCAGCCTCCATGTCTCCATCAATGAGTGATGCCACAGGCTCACAGCGCAGCCACAGACAAGGTCCAGGACGGTTCTCCTCTCCCGCCTTTCTGTTCAGAGGATGAGACAACTCCAGGGATTCACAAACGAATTAACTTGAGCTCCTTTTCTTGTTGTCATGAGCAATGAATGCCCCAGGAACAGGCTGGAACTGGCTGAGGGCCATATGCCATCGCTCATCCCCTCCGGCCCCTGGCTCACTCCACATCTCTTCCTTCTGCAGACAGGGCCACCTCCTCCTCTGTTGGCAGCCAGAGAAGCAGAGCCTATTCCCTTAAATCCACTTACACATCAAGGGGAGAAAAGGAGAAGCCTTTAGGCTGCGGTTTAGGTCATCTTCTTCCCTCTTTACTGCCTGCATGTCCCAGAATAGAATGGAATCATAGAATCATTTTGGCTGGGAAAGACCTTTAAGATGATGGTTCTGCAGCTTCCTTAAAACAGCTGAGAAGAGAGACCTCTGCTTTATAGATTTCAAGTCCACCCTTCCTGAGGACCACCTTTATCAGCCCCCAGTAGCTAGAAATCAGGTTCCACAGAGTGCTTTGTTCTCCTCCTTTGTCTAACCAAATATTTGCTTCCCTTTAAATGAGCGCTTAATCCCTGCGTTAACAGTTTTCTCTCCGGGGCTCGCTTCTTGCTGCAAAACCACCTCCTGTGTTATTAGGTGGAGCCACAGTCAGGGCTACAACCAAAGGGATGCTCAGAGCACATAACAGAAACTGTAGTTTAACACGAGGATGTATAGATAATGTATGATACAAAACAGAATTAAAGCAGTACGTGGAGACACATCAACCAAGCAGCCAGAGAACTGAATTGAAAAGCAGGGGAAAGCAATACTGCAGATAATACACTGCGAACGCTGCAGGGCCCGCGGAGATTTCACAGATAGCTTAAAATAAAAAAAAAATAAATAATAAAAAAAAGACACTTCATTTCAACATCTCTAGATCTAAGGCACTCCCCAAAGATATTTTCACCAAGCAGAGCCTAAAAAGAAGCACTTCAGCATGAAAATGAAACTATCTATTTATTATTGCTGTCCTGGAGCACTCGAGTATCTCCGGAAGCTCACATTCTCCAGAGCATCGCACAGCCATGGAAATGAGGAACAAAATCTAGAGCAAGACTTGCAACTGGTATAAAAATGCTATGGAGGTAATGGGGACCTACTACAGATATCCACCGGGGAAAATCCAGCTGATCGGCCCTGGCTTACCATCAATTCTTAACAGCGCCACAAGGAAAAATACAGCCACAGATATTCAGAATAAACAACACCCAATGGTGAAAAGTTTATTTCCAAGAGAAGAAACCGAGATCCAGTGTTTCTGTAGCTATAAACACCTTTAATTAGAAAGCCTATTTCACTTTCTGCATATTCAGAGAATTACACGCTGGCTTCAAGCTAGTTTCATTTTCCAATCTCGTAAGACAGTGGGAGCTACACATAAAATGACAAAAAAATTATATCAGCGTGCTTTGCTAGAACAAGGATTGTACTCTGCACAGCGGGGGTGATTCTGGAAATAGCTTCCCGCAGAGGGCTTTGGGTGCCAAGGGGAAGGGAGAAGTTACCAGCAGCAAACTCGGGTTGTTCCCTCCGTCACCAGAAGCGCCGGAGCCTGGAGCTACAGAGGGGCTGAGCTCCAGCAAAGCCAAAGCCACTTCCCCGGTGACACCGGCGGAGGCTGCGAGGGGCTGCAGCACCCGGTGACCGGCACAAGCATCTCATCCCACTTCTGGAGTTAGCGGGGTGGAGCCATTCCTTTCCATGCAACGAGGGGCATCAAGATTCATGAAATCAGTGAGAGGATTTTGTGATTGATGTATCTAATCACACCACCCGACTCCTCCATGATTTTTCCTCCACTTAAAATGTAGGTTAATTTATATGATGAACTTTCTACTCTACTTCCCTAAGGAAATCAGCAAAGAATAAAACGACATGCAGCATACATTGACTGCCTGCAGTTCTCCTTTTACCTCGTTACGAGAAGCTCTATCCCACTAGCCGTGAACTGCTTCTTGTTCCAGAACACCCAACCCACCCAACACACCTCCGCTGCAGGGAGGTCCCATCGGTCGGCTTTCTGTTCGCACCCTTTTTTAAGGCAGAAACACGAAGAGAATACTCATCTTCACACCCTTAAGGCCCGAGTTCCAAACTTACATCGTGACCATCGTGATCTAGATCTGAATGAGGTAAAGGTGACCAGAGATACACGCCACTGAAATGCACACCCGAATTCCACCAGGTCAGTAGAGGGAAGTTACTCTTCTGAAGTCCCATCATAATGTCATTACGGGGAAAAAAAAACCCAAAACAACTAAAAACAGCAAACAAAAAACCAAAACACATATATACAAATCAGTCTATGTTTACAGGCCTCTAACGTATGAGGCTACATTAAGGAATGGGATGTCTTGTTTTTATAATTTGAAGAGAAAAAAAAAAAGAATCCTACACATCCTACAGTACCACTTGATTTCCACCACATGGGTTAAATATTTGAAGCACCCGTTGCTGGAACGGCTCTCGGAAAAGAACAACGAGTTCTGCAACTTTGACAGGCAAAGTCAGTGATTGGCGTTTCAAAATAAAAAAGGCTGGATAGAATATAAAACCCAAACAATAAACCTTTCACTTAAGAGAGTTCCACATGGGTTGTATTGTCACAGAGCTCTTTCTCTTCATCAGGGTGATGCCAGGTATATTCACTGTCTCCCCGGAAGCTTTAGGTAATAACATGAAGGTAAAGATGAGAAATTTATCTGCTCCTCACTAGGGCAATTTTCAGCACTAGCTTCCTCTCCAGTGACGTCCAGGCTGACACAGCTGATCCGCGGTGGATTAAAGCATGGGTTTCTTTCAGTGAAGATGACACACCAATGTCCCAAACCTTTGGAGTTTTGAATAAAAACCCCTCTTCCCATTCTAGCCATTTTCTGTCTTGATTACAGAACAAAACGTGTTGCTAGAATATGAAACAAGATGTCCATAAAACAGGAACGGGGATATATAATTGTCTGCTATGATTTCTGAATGCCAGCAAATTAGAGTTGAGCAGACAATGACAATTCCATTTTGTGAGAACTTTCAGTGTAACCACAACAAAACATGGAAAATGTTATCCAAATGTCTTCTATTTTGCATTGGAACAAAACCAAACCCACTTCAACATCTTGCCATGAAAGCAAAACTGGGCTAAAATGTCCACTTTCTGAATAAAATCTGAGCTTTTCCCCTTGGAAAGAGGATACAGGAGTGTTTTAACTGATATGAAGCAATATGGAAAATTCAAGCCCCTGTCTCTGATCCCAGCTCAGTGTGGCAGTAACTCAGCTTCCCCAAACCCTCTTTTGTGCTTCCCATCCTTCCCCCGGATCACTGAAACACTAAAGTCTCCACGACACATCCCAGCGTCACGGGAAGCGCACTGGGCGAGGGGAAATTCTCCGGTCCAGCCAGCCCGAATGACAAACTGCTCTCCCACTCTTCCAGAAATTTAAGGAAATTGTTCTTATAAAAATGAATAATGGATGCGAGTAAGCAGAGTTAACCGCGTGTAGAAGCAACACTGGGCTAAATTCTTCCCTGTAACTGTTTGCTGCTGCCATAATTCTGTCTTAAGTACAAATGGCTGCGCCGCTGTCAAAGAGCTTGCTGTAAATGCCATTTGCTGCTGGACGAGAAGATAACTGCCAGCAGCCCCAACTCAGGAACAACAAAAGCTGCACACATCTCCCAGCAACACAACAAAGGTGAGCCAGACCCACGCTTCCCACAAAAACACAGCGCCGGGACAGTTCACACTGGTTATTCCTCCATGAGCAGAAAGAAGAGGAAAGCATCTGGTAGCTCTTCAGTGAAACAGGCTGAGCAACCACGTCGGGGAAGGCTTTTGTTTCTCACTACGTTGGTAGACTGCGGACAAGGGATTATACAGAGAATAAAATTTCTGCAGCTCAGCGAGCATCCTGAGGGGACATTTAAACAGGGACGTGCGAGACATGAAGTCACTTTGGTGGGAGCTGTGCCCAGCCTGGACCCTCGCACCTTCGCAAAGACCCACACCCCTCGGGAAGGGTGCTGGCACTGAGCAGAAAGGATGAACCTGCGTGGGGAGATTTTTCCCCCTCAGGCAAGGTAGAAAGAATTGAGAATTTGCTAAGTCTATTAAAAAAAAAACACAGTTGGAAAATCCTGGAAAAAGGAGGCCCGAGTGAGTTTTATCTCGATCCTGTCTGTCAGTGACCCAAGCCCCTGCCTGAGAATATTCAGCCAGCAGCCTGGGAGACAAAATTACTGAAAACGTATGAGGTTTTTATCCCTGTACATCTGAATTTTGTCAGTGAAGTCAGTCTTGCCAGTAAAGTTTCCCTCTTGACATCTATCTCAGTGGATCAGAGGATTCACATTTTAAAGCTTTTTGCCCGGATCTGAGGAATATCCTATGTAAAGCAGGCAAAAACAGACCATCCTCTTAAATTTGTGGACCTGAGACTTACAGAGTTCCACTAAATATATGGTTCCCTTCCCCAAACTCGGTATCTTGGACACAGCCCTGCAGAAATACCCTTAATGCTGCAGTTCAGCAAGCATTAACTTTCATTAAACTAGCTGCAAGTTCCATAAGACTGAATGGATTTAAACAGACTCTGCTGAAATGAACACTAAAAGTAAAACTTTCGTCATTTTGGAAAAGTTCCTTTGAACAAAATAGGTATGGAGCCCACAGAAGTGAGAGTATAAACAGTTATTCTAAAAGTTCAACAGAACTGAACGTGGCATCTTTCAGATAGATTTCTTGAAAAGCACTGCACTATAGCTACAAGAAACAGCAGAGTTTTATGGAATTTACAGTGAAACAGGTTATTACCAGTAGAAATCATGAATGGATTACATCTCGTTTCTCTCAAATACACAAGTTACTTTTTGCGATGGTCATTTGCAGTAAGACAGTCAAAGCCACGGCAGTAATTGATGTGCTGACCTGTCCTAGACATTGCGATGACTCTGGTCGTTAAATTGCACCACAATTTCCTCTGCAGGGATTTAATCAGGAAATGTTCTCCGAGGCACCCACTCCACATTTCTGCATCTTCTAAGAATGACCTTTGATTTGTTGATTTCCGCTCGCTTAAACGCATTCTGAAACACATTTTGCAAACTGAATTAATTTTCATTTCCACTCTGCCATTTATGTTAAAATAGGCCAACACTCTAATTTTCCTTGTAAAGACCAGCTTCTAAAAAAGAAACTTCTTAAAGTTTAAATCATTCAGTGCAATGTCTATGAAATGTGCATAATGATTGTTATTAGGAGTCATCATCTTGGGGAAAATACTAAATACATAAAACCACGAGAATTCACAGTAATTCAAAATATAATTTTATTCCCGGATAATCTAATTTTAGCTACTAAAAGACCATCATAGCATTAATACTAATATTTTTGTTGTACATGACCTAAACTGTGTTTCAGAAAAACCCCAGGCAACTTACTTAAGAGCTCGACTGCTCTCCTCAGATCAGCAGGAGAAAAGCCAAACCCCAACGGCACAGACAGCAGGGAGCAAGCGGCAGCTTTCCCCGAGCTCCACCTGCAAACCCACCTCAGGGGGTTTACCACTCTAAAGAGGGGATTTACAGTATCCTCCATCACCTTCTTTTCCCACCGACTCAGCAGCTCATACGGCAGGTTTCCCACCCCCTGCAGCACCCATGTATTCCATACGTCCCAGTGGAGTGCAGGAACCAGCGGAGAAAACCCCAGCATGAAGACCATCCACCTACACCTTTCCACCTTCTACCAGGCTTCCTCCTCGGCAATTAATGGAGCTGAAGCTCACTACAGTGATCTCCACAAACTCCAACCAACACTTCAGAGAACTCAAAAGCTTCGGGAAGATTCCCCTGGCTTTGCATTAGCACAATGTCAACAGAGGCTTTTCTCTTCCATCCACATGCTCATCAGATGTTATGACTTAAGGGAGATTTTAGGAATTCTGAGCAAGCAGAACACTCACATTGCTTAGCAAACACACCATTACTTTTGTTAATACAAAGTGACTCCTAAAAGCCATAGCTGGAGAGACAGGGATGTCCAGTGCCTAATTTTTGAGTACAGCCCGTAAGGTTCCCTTTGCATATGCATGTGTGTATCTCTGTGCCTGCACAGACAACCATAAAACAGACACTTTCATGGGTAGAAAAACCAACTATGACTTGTCTCCTAATGCCACTGAGAGGACACGTGGAAGAGCAAGTCCCCATAACCATGCACCCTGGTTTGCTGAGCTGGTCACAGAGTGGTGCAGCTGAAGTGCCCCGTGTGAGAGATTTTGATGCCCACAAGGTGATTCAAGACAGCTCTTCCTTCCTCACTCACAGGGGCTCCAGCTCTCCCAGGTAAGGAACACACCGACAGAGAACTCAGCTCAGGCTATAAACATGCTGAAAGCTCTCCGCTTCACTCAGCCTGGGACAATTTCATCCCATAACCATAGTTTCATTGTGGGTTTATAGTAATGGAGAAGCATCATTCCTGCACCCACCTCAGGCTGGCATTATTTCCACTACACATGGATAAAGCACAGAAGCAGTTTTCTCCTTACCTTGTATCCATTTGAAAAATAAAGTTGGCATTTTTGTTATTTTATGGATTTTTAACAGCTAGAATGAGCAGTGTTTACACGAACTGAATATAAAATCAATTCTATCTTGATTACATTTGACTTCAATGAGTACTAAGTGATGCTTCTTCCATTTAATCAGGGAACAGTGTTGTAGCTACACTATTTGCATTTTAATAAAAATTCTCTCAAGATCCAACCAAAAAAGCAGCAGCACAGCAAAGTGCCTAGAAATTAGGGATTCATCTTTCATGATGAACGCCAAGATTTAACTTGTTTAAATGCTATTTTGCTCTAAATCTTTAAGACTTATTTAATAAATAGCACCGGGTTGAAAAAATGCAAGGTGTATACATTCCTTCAAAACAATTTAAAAGCCCTTCATATGCAGAGGTTTCCTGTCTCTTTGTGTGTGATCACACCTACATGTGTGTGTTTACACCTAACACAAGTACACACTCACGTATGCACACGGCAACACATTTTGCTGCAGGCGGCAGTAAGCGGCCCTCAAGGACTGAACAAAATCCCTTTAAACACCATAATATTTTAGCTGCTAGAAAAGTAATACGGGGCACCATTACCCTCTAACATTAATAAAGGATGAAGGATGAATTCATAGAAGGCAGCGTCAGACTTATTTTACCTCACCACAAGCATAATATGTCTTTTTTTTCCAGTGTCCAGAAATTCTAAAATGAGACAAATCTAATGCTGATATAATTCCATTAGCTTTAATGGAATTGTGCTAGGGATGAATTTACAGCAGCAATGAAAATTACATCATTCTCTTTCTCGTACAGCAGTTGTGTTCTGAACAGTCAAAAAGAAACAACGGTGAGAACACAAGCAGCAATGAGTTTCAAACGTCTTTCCCGAATTACCTTTTAAATTACAAAGTCATGTTAAAACTGAAAACTGGAAAATTTATATTACACTGCCCTCTCTTAGCAATCTACAGGTTTGCCACAAAGCATCCCAGATTTGTATCACGGTACAATCCAGACCCTTTGAAAGAAGAAGGGAAAAGGGGCTGATCTGTGGCTGAAAGAGAAGAGCAGTGAGGGGCCGAGCGATGGACCTGCCCCAGGGGTGACCGCATCAGTGACCGCATCCTTCCCACCCCAGAGCTGGGGCTGGGGGGCCACTGAAGGGCTCCGAGTGCCCATTTCCATTGCAATTAGCACTCGGCCCCCCCAGGTAGTTTTGGAAATGTCCGTGTGGGTGTACACATAAGCGACATTATTACTGAATCCTGGAACAGTTCAAGGAACATTAAACTTTATGTCCCGTGTTCTCAGCGGCTGTTACTCACCGAAGCCACACTGCGGCCACTGAAGTGCTGGTGATGGCCATCAATGGGTCTGACCTGGAGCCTTCACCTGCTGCTCTTTCTTTGCCTAGTTTGTATACTTTGGATCAATAGCTCTCATTACCAATAATGATCATTTGTAGATTCTTCACAACAACTGCAGATTAATTAGATGCTGCCAGAGTTCAATTGATTCACTAGCATCTCAAGGAGTCACCGACGTGCAGCTCTGCAGCAGCGCTGCTGGCAGGAGCTGGTAACGCTCAGCACAGTGGGCCTCCTCCAGCACTGAGCTGGAAACACTGAAATCTCTTGAACCTTAATGGAATGACAGTGAAAACCTTCCAAGACTCCTTTCTGCTCTGTATCTCCACAGCTCACTACCAGGTAAAGGACGACAGCCCCACCAGCCTTACATTTCTGGCGTGCCCTTCACACTGGGCGGACACAAGCTGGGTAGATGTTCCTCCAATCTGTGGTACTGCCAAAATCAGGCTGCAAACACCCCTGCTTTACTGGGAGCAGAGTCGTGGCGACCTTCTAGCCCTGCCCCTGTCCCCAGTGGCTGTGAGGACGTGGCTTTTCTGGAAGGCAGCAACCAAAAGCGCAACCGTTTGCTGGGTCAGCGGGATGGAGAGGTGGTGGGTACCGTCCCTGAGCTGCCCCTTTCCGTCACTGCAGAGTAAAGGCAGAACATGTCCCCTAACAAGTTTTGACCTCGCTCCCGCCCCAGCTGCACCTCTCGGCCCTGCACAACCATCTGCTCCGAGGGTCCATCCAGAGCCCCGGCGGGGGGAGCCCGTGGCTGCCCAAATGGTGGTCACCACGTGCTCCAGCTAAAGCCCAGAGCTGCTGCGGCAGTGAGCCCCATGAGGGGTCAGAGCCCAGGGTTTCTGCTGCATCTCACCTGCTTCTTGGTCTGGCAGCTGTGATTTAGTGTCACACCAATAAAACCGACCAACTGCTACAGAAAACAAGCATTTTGCCTCTATGGAAATTTAAACAAGGTGTAACATTTTGTAGCACTAATCCTTCCTCAGTGCTACTGCCTTGGGAAAGCACGGCTGCTTTGAAAGGATGATCCTGGCACTGAAACTAGACAGGACCAAGCCATCACTGCTTAATCCAACTACTTTTACATAAGCTTTGTTTCAGTGGTTAATGATTTCTGATTTTTTTTCTGATTATGACACCTGTTTAAAACAGCGACCTTTAATTTACTAAGCACGTTCAAGCTCCAAACCTTGTCTTTTTAATTAAACACCATAGAAACCCTGGAAAAAAATTACTCACTTCAGCACTAAAAGGAACTTTGGAACAACTGAAAGCGTCCCAAAGAAATTAAGGCATCTAGTCATAAGCTGACCCAATTTAAAAAAAAAAAAAAAAAAAAATCTAAAAAGCTTGCATAACTGCCAGATTTGACCAATACGAAAGATGTATTCGGAGCAGAAGCCCTCCGACTGGTGGGTGCTGCTCTACCTCACGCAGCTCGAGATGATGCTGATCCTGATGTCCATGCAGCTCTCTGGCCCACATGGACTTCGGTTACACCGACATCTGGGATGACTTTACAGCAATGACAATATGGGATCAATCATTCCATTTCCCCTGCCACAGTCATTCCCTGGAAATTCAGGAAACAGCATTAGAAGAAACCCAAAAAAGAAATGAAATGTGCATTTGTGTTGATAGTAGAAGCCACAAGCTCAGTGGCTGTCACACAGATGTGTCCCCACACAGGGACACACAAGGAGCTCTGCTCCGTGCCCGTGGGCAGTACGATTATAGTCTGTCCTGGTCGCTTCAGCATATGGAACAGATCTTTTTTGCATTACTGTTATTCCTTCCTCCCTTTGTTTCTCAGCATCTCCCCCGTAACCAAAATTAGAACTTTTCTTTACTCCTTTCATTTGATACATCAAAGTCCACAAAGAACCCCAGACACTGTCTGGGAAGAAGGAAACCCTGATTGACCAGCACTTTCCTCGAGATGCTGGGGAACGCAGCAGAGCTCTCCTGAGCCACGGTCAGACCCTTCACCTCACAGAGGTGTGACACATCCTTGGAGTGTCTACAAGGAACCCTCCGGACAGGGGATATCCCTGGACAGCCCCAGTGCAGGAGCTTTACATACCCACCCCAGCTTCCAAGAGGACCGAAGGAGCTGCCGCAGACGTCAGGATTGATGCCGCCAGGGGCAGGACCCCCACCGCTGCCACATTTTCACCATCTTCTCTCTCTTTGTGCACCACTCCCACAGATGTTGTGTGGAGACAACCTGAAGCCATTTTATCTACCACAGAGCCGTGCTCCGCTGAGCCTGCTGCTGATGGTAATGACCTGCTGGCTTCTCGCTGCTCCTCTCCTCTGTGCCCGACATGCAGCATTGCTATGGCAACACGTATTGGATGCTCTGCAGCCCTCGTTTGGGTACAGCATACCTTGTTTGTTTTTATTCTTCTTCCTGAAGCATAGCAAGTTCTTCCAAGTCATTTTGGATGCCACTCCCGAAAGGATACATTCCGTGAGCAGAAGATATTGAAACAAGCACTGCATAGCTATACTTTCTCTGTTTTTTCCCCAAAATAGGGCTTGACTTGTCTCTGGCTGTATCATCATGGTGAACGCCCCACTCCTCATTGCAGTATCTCCCCGATGCACAAGTGTGGTCAGGCTATCACCGCAGGAAGCACGAGAGCTCTGCACCGAGAACTGCCCACGCACCGTGCCTCCCAACAGCACAGAAAGGAGTTTTCTTTCCCTGCACACATGCATAAAGCCCGTAATCGTGCCCGAAGTACATGCCCTCAGCCAAGTTTTAATTCGTGCATTCAGAAGAAATGTTACTCAAATTAATAAGAGTAAATTAACTCCAAGTTAAGGTCACTGTTTCTGATTTTTTTCGCTTGTGTTTTTAAAGCACTGTCTGATAATTGGATATTGATTCCAGTGCCCTACAAACTGACCCATCCAGTGGTCTTGCCTCTGTCTTGATTCTCCTCCATTAAGGCACTGATGATGATAGCTCTAATTATTTTGGAACACTCCTATTTCAGAAGGAAGAAGAATCACAGTCTTTACTGAGGCCTTTTTTCACCACAGACCAAATCAAAAGGATATAATTACTTCCATGCTGACCAACACCATAATGGATTTTACTTTAGTTCCTATCACGAAACACTTCACTGTAATTAACAGCCCGGAAACCGATGGTACGAAGAACATGATTCATTGCTGTACCATCACCGTTTCATACATCTGTCCCCACTCAGCTCCATGGCAGTACCACCATCTCGAGACGAGCCACAATCTCCTTAACACGGAGAGGTTGACCAGCAGCGATGCTGAAGAGCTCCAAGGAGTCAGGTGGAGGCTACTCCATCCTTCGGGTGCCGTTACCACACACAGCCCCACAAACCACAGCAAGTTTGCACGTTCTGCTGTTTCCCCAGCGTCCTGCCCCATCGGAGCGAGACAGAGGAGACAGGACCGTACTGCGTTCAGAAACCCTGGGGGGGTTCGCTTGTGAAGAGGACTTTGGTCGCCACAGGGCAAGGGCCTCCCTAAGGCACAGCAGGATGCCCTGTCCCTCACTCCCACAGCAGGTATTCCAAGTTCTTCCCTATCTTTCTAGAAAAAGTTAAGGATATTTGTTACAGGCTGTCCAGCCCCCGATCTTCCGTCACACCGAGCAAACGCGATACTTGCCTTTCTAAATGTCTACACTTGAATTGTATCTAGGATTAAATAGTTTTTATACATTTTTGTCCAAGTTGTGTTTAATTGCCCCTCGCCTAAGCTTGTTGCATGGACGTACTGCAAGATGTTGTGTCTCACCTGCTTATTGGGGCAGGGGGGAGGAAGACACAGGACTGAAAACAAACAAACAAAACTTTCTGTCTCCAGCAGCAAAAATATTTGCCAGAGAAAATCCAATTTCAGACCAGTTCAAGTCTGAAGCAAGGTTTATTAACTCACACTGGAATTTTATTTCCAGACTGGAAACAGCAACAAGCATCAAACAGGCTGTATTTTTCCTGGCAGTGGGAATGTTCTGTTGCTGGCTCATTTTGTTCTGGGAAAGAGTCACAAACCTGTTGGGCAGCAAAGAACAAGGAGTTCACCAGGGCTGGTCTCTGGAGGACCAGACCTCGCAGGGACAGCCAAGCCTGAAGCAAGGTCCAAGAGAAATGCTGTCACCCAGCCACGGTGTTTTCTTCACAAAGAACAAACACTAAAGAAAACGCAACTACCAAAAGCGCCCTGATTAAGTGAATGAATGGCCCCAGACAGCTCTGCATTATAAACATTAATTGCACGTTAGCTCAACTAATTAAAAAATAAATACTGTACACGGCAAGAAGCTCCTTCTTAAAGAAACTTCTGCCTTGGGAAACGAGCCGGTTCTTTCTAAAACCACCAAACCCACAAGCCCTGTGGTGTCAGCGAAAGGCCGGTCCCAGCCCCCCCCGCAGAGCCTCGGGGCGGCCGACCAGGAGACACCTCATCAAAGGGTCTCTTCGTTCCCTCGCACTGCCCAGTCCAACCGGGCCGAAACACCATAGAAACACAAAATAATTCCCTCTGGAACCTGTCAGAGGGCTGAAGCCCAGGCAGCGCGGGGTCCCGCTCACTCCCCTTCCAGGGGTCTCCAAGGGACGGAGCCAGCACGGGAGATAATCAGGCTCTTACAGCTCAGCTGAGGACAAGACGGAGGGATAGGAATCACTTAGTCTGACTCTGGGAGATGGCTGTGGTGGTGCTAAGCACTGTGAGGCTGAAGAGGCAATAAAAAAGAAAAAAACAACACAAAATCCCCCTCCCGCCCTGCAGCACCTCACCTGGCCAGAGCCAGGCGGGCACTCAGACCCCCCAAATCCCAGCCCAGGGCTCAGGGGACAGGGCAATTTTCACCTACAAGCATTACTAATGGGATGTGCAGCTGCTGAGAGATGTATCTTCTGTGGAAACATGCATATGTAAGAACGAGAGATTAAAGAGATTAGAGAGATTTTCAGCCGGAACGTTAGCTTTCTGTACCCACAGTGTGTTTGCTTTCATACGTAGAGAATCACGGACGCTTTCACCGGAGCAACACCACGTAGTTCATGCGATACTAGACAAATGCGATACCAGATAAAAATCAAGATGCCCCATCAGTTTGTGCGAGAAGAGTCGTGCTGATCTCTCTGGGTTCACTCCCAAGCTCTGCCACAGACTCGCGGCATCACCCCAGGCAAGAGGCTCCTTTCTCTGCTCCTCAGACCCAGGAAAAGTCATTTTTCTCCTGTCTTTTATGTGTTCCCCATTTAGCTCTTTGGGGAAGCCGCTTTTGCAATCAGCCTTTGTGCAATACTGAACACATAAAAGATCCAGTCCCAGTTTAAACACTACTCTAGTACAAATAATAAACAATCGTCATTAAGTCATTAATTCACTTAACAGTCTCTCTCTGTGCAAACACACTGAGTTGGAAGAGGTTTCTTTCAGCAGGGAGGTAAATTTGTACTCTCTTGTAAATGGAAACATCATGTGCCAGTGTATTCATAATATTGAAAAATAACAATAAACAACAATTTGATACATTTCCTGACAAGCACCACAAATCCTCCCTGCGAGTCGTGCCACATCTGAACAGCCAGCTCTGCTCAGAGGACTCGGGGCAATTACAGAGCCAGCCCAGATGCCATCTAGGTTTTGCTGATGATCAAAGGCTGCAGCCTGACCACACTAACTGCAGCATCGCCCCGTGTTGTGTGTTCTCAGACAGGCAGGAAGCCCCCCTCCTCGGGACAGGGCCCCCCGTGTCACTGCAGCTGCATCCCGCGGCGGCTGCCGGAGGAATCCCTTCCCGTGGCGAGGAGGAGTCTGAGTATTCCCACTGAGAAAGGGTTCCCCACATCACATTGGCTGCTAATATTTTATTTTATTGCAATTCCAGGATAGGGAAATCACATCTCCCACCAGAGACTTTTCCTTCTGGCAGGTGAGAAGGTCCCATTCGCTCTGCGGGAAGGTTTAAGGGCACTGGTAGGGGACAAACACACCTGGGGTTGGCCTGCGTCACCCCACACAAAGCAACCCCACCAGGCACATCCTGGGCACCAGCACTCAGCGCAGCTGGCAGAGCAACACATCCTAATGAGCAGCAGGTAATTAGGAGAGAAAGGCAGCCACGCTCAGCACCGCACCTCCTGCAGGTTCATAAATCCCCCCACAGCGAGCTCCTGGGAGAGCTCCGACAGAGGCAGCGAGTGCCGGGCTGACAGCACAGCCCATAAAAACAGAGGCAGAAACTTTTCTTAAACCATCTCACTGATTTATACATCACTTATGAAGATACAAGCTTCCATTCTGCTCTGCGTTAGGGCCAGTACAACCATCACCTCGTTATCCCCGTCACAGCTCCCGCAGCCCTCCAGGAGAGCGGCACAGAGCATCACCGAGCTCAGCTTCCCCCTTCGCACCAGCTCCGGAACACAGGCTCGGGGCTTATTCCTGGCAGAACTTCTCCCTTCTTGGGTTTGCCCCTGCGTCGCTGCACTTCCAGAAATACCCTTCTGTATCTTGCTATTTCCTTTTTGTTCCCCGAGTTCTCCAGTCACACGGACACAGACACACAGAACAGGTGAGGTTTCAATGGCACGATGAGAACAGAAAATCTGCTTGTCCAGCCCAGCTCTGACACGGGAAAGCCAGAGGAATCTATTGCTTCTTACACCACCTCCCCACATCCCCAGCGAGCAGCCGCCCTGGCGCAAGTGCAGGGACCATCCCCGCTCACCAAGACCATTCACAGTGTCCCCCCGTGGCACGACACGGGGTCGAGGAGAAGCTCTAGATGTCCCTCATACAATAGAGAGCCTGGAAATAAAAGCTTCTGTGATTTATGGGTACTCTGACACCGTGGGAGTTAGAGACCTTCTATTCCAGTAGCCTCCTAAGGCAGTCTCTGTGCGGAGGAAGGAACGAAGCCAGAATAACGCGGTATTTCTAGTATCTGCCCTGAACTTTCAGCCGGTTTAAGCAAAATATCAGAGACCCAGTGACCCCTTGGCTTCATGCTCGGCACGGGAGACGTGGCAGAGGGGGGAGCAGAGCGACTTCCTTCCAAGCAGAAGCCAGTCTTTGCGAGTTGTTTTTCCATTCCAGTACCATCCTTAGCGAATTCAAAGAAACTCGCATCTCAAGTGAATTCCTGTAATTAGATTTCAAGAACTGGCTGGTGCTTAGGTTTCATTTACAAGTATTTCCAAGCGCGGACATGATTAGCAGCATTATCCGTGTTACTGCTTTAGGGGGAGTCTTTTAATAAGTTTTGAAGAGGAAGAAACCCCACAGAAGGGTAAGGGTGGTAACAAACACTGCTCCTGAGCTCACTGCAGGCGGGGGCAGGAGACGAAGGCAGAGGCAGTCTCTGCAGCTAGAGGTGGGCATCTGGAAGGCTGACGAGCTGCAGACTGAAAGTTCACAACCACACAGAAAGGACAAGGCTACATTTTGGGGAAGAACATGGAAAGTAATTCCTCACCAGACTGGATCAGCTCTTTGCCCCCCCCCCATCCTGTGCCTCTCCCCGGGTTCCCCCCAGCCTCCCACTCCACTTCTGCTGCCAACCCTTCCCTCTGCCCCCAGCAGCTCATTTTCCTGGGCAACTGCAGAGAGACAAGTTCCCCCACACTCACCCCATCCTTCTCCAGCACCCCCCACCTGATTCGGTGACACTCTGAGAGGCGCAAACACAGCAAAGGGCCGTGGGAAGAAAACTAACCTGTCCCGTGGGGGATCTGCCCCGGCAGTTTGGAGGAGAAAAGAGGAAAGTGGAGCGACAAGGGGAGAGCTGTTCTCACGGTTGCAGGGCACTAACTCCCCTGCCGCGTCCACCCCGTGCTGGAATTTCCCCCCTTGCTCCCATCACCTCCCTCCACGCCGGTGCCCGGTGCCACTCGAGTCCCACCCAAAGCTCCTGGGGATTCCGGGCTGCGCAGGGGAAAGCTGCCCCTGGGACACCGGGGGCCATCCCCTCCCGCTCCTCCGCCTGAAAAAGCAGAGCTGGTACCTGAGGGAATTAAAATCAAAGCAAAAGTGAACGATGTCCCAGTGGCAGGTACCTGGGGCAGCCCGTGCTGAGATGGGAACACCGCTCCCAGCCCTTCATCCATCCCACTCCCCGCCGAGGGAAGAGAGGGCTATTTTGTATTTAATGTCAGCTATTTAAAAATGATTACCCTCCCTAAATGTGCCCTTCTCAGAGGCAAATAATGCTAACACTGCTGAAAGAGCATTGATTCCATAAAATGATCAGAAAGGAGTGCTTAATTATTTCCCGAGGAAAGGCAAAAATACGGTAATACCACAGATTTCGATTACATAAGATCCTTTTCAAGAAGAAAAGCTTTCATGTCAATTGTAGGTCTTCCCTCTTTCGCAGCCCGATCCATATTCTTCAGTCAGTTTGTCACAGCTTCTCATAAATCCCTTTTGAAATTTAATGCAAACTACCCTATTTTATTAAGCATTTTAATTCCCATGTGGGTTCCGTATTCTCCAAGGCGAGCACGTGCACGAGCCGGATCCTGTGTCTCCCGGGGGCTGTAATAATTACAGCACCACCCGCTGAAGCGATAACCACAGCAGCGACCCTGCTCTGGGACCTGACCCCAAGTTACTCCTTCCCTACCCAAATCCGCGTGTTACTGTGTATGTTGATGATGAGTTTTCTTCTTCAAATAAACGTGGTGGCTGGCAAGAAGCACATTCTAAAGCGCAGAGAGGCCGAATCACTGGGGGCAGGGGGCTGTGTCTGAGAAGAGGGGATGGATACTGAGCCGCCCTGCCCCAGCAGCACCCCCGAGCAGAGGAGATGCAGATTCTGGGGCAGCATCACCCCGGTTCTGGAAAGCGTCGGGGGCAGCAATAAGTGGGGGTTGTTCTGGGAAAGGTGCAGGCACCAGAGGAGCCAGTTTTTGCACGGTATCATGCAAATGTAATTAAGTCTATGATGACGGCTAAAAATAAAAATGGTCTTAGAGTAACAGCACATCAGGTCAGCCCCTTTCTAAGTAATTAAGAAAAAAGATGCTTCCCCCAAGTCCCTCGAAGAGGGCCAAATCACAGCCCAAATCAGTACGAGCCACTCCTGGAACACCAATATATAACGTACAAGGGGGGAAAAAAAAAAAAAAATAATAGACCAATCTGTGATTTATGCAGAGAGAACTCATGCTGCCAGAGTTAAATTGTCCTTGCAATTGCTAAGAAACTACGGATGACAAAATCTTAACTCAGAAAAGATGCATCCAACACAGATAATTCTATATTAGAGCTCATCTGTGTGATAAGGAGTAAATTGATCGCAAAAAAAAATGTATTATCCAAAGAAGAAGTGATCATGACTTGATTGCATTTTTCAAGTGCAAACAGAAGACTCTTTACTTTGCCAAAACTACTAATACACATGCTTGCTGCTTAAAAAGGATCGATTTCATGAAGCTGGGGGGAGGCAGGGAGTAGAAGAGCCAAACCAGTTGGGAGAAGGAATTTTAAAAGAAAAATGTTACAATAATTGGGAACAGCTTAAGAACATTTTTCTGGATGTCCAGAAAAACCACCGTCTGAGCCACAGCAAGCTGTAGCTGCTAAAAACCAGGTTAGCCTAGGGGGAAGGGGAAGTAGGTATAAAACATACGTATAACAAAGGCAAGAAATGCAACGTTCCCTGTTTTAATACAAATCATAATACAGAAATTGCTAAAAAGGTACAGGAGAGCCATAGTTGGAGACAACTGTTAAGGTCCACTTAATCTGCCTTTATGCTACTGACATAGGCTATGAAGTTTATTTTCTCACCGCTATAGCTTTACTGCTCAAGGCATGCTCTCTTAAACGTGAGACACCTTTACATAAAATATTTCAGTCCATTTTACTCTGTTCGTCATGTTTTAGATGCCAAAGAATTGGATCCACTGAGTTTTGAGCATTAGTTTCTTTTGGACTCTACATGCAGAAGAGCTTATTTCATCAGCACACATTCCCCTCTGGTCTGACTTTAGCTGAGTTGAGGTTGTTCTGTCTTCTGGTGACCACAGAAGTGCCTCTTTTGAGCAGATGATTAACAGGTGTTTAAGCAGACAAGGAAATATGAATATGGGTCTTACAAACATGAACTTCACCTGCCGGGGCCCAAGTAAGACTGATACCTGGATCTTCAAACATGGCAAAGCAACTGTTCCCAGCAACCTCCGCTTTAAACAGCAACACTTCCAGAAACTGTACCACAAAAACAAAACAATTTTTGATCAGAGCACAGACTTGCTGGCACTTCTGAAGAACAAATATAAAAGCAACCCAAAATTAAAGATCATGCCAATAGATCTAATTCCATTAATTTAGAACTGTGCCCATTTTCTGAGGATTTGATCGATACCTGGGATTGTATCAACTAAAAACTCATCTTCTAGAACAAACTCACGCAGCTCCCCAGGTGGAGTTAACTCAGTTTTGCAACTAAAACCGTATCCCAAAAATCTGATGCTAATAGAAATATTCCCCATTCACTGGAGACCCTCACCTCCCCTCCTCCCAAAGCTACCATTTTTCCATCATTGCTAAATACTACCTGCCAAGAAAGAGTTGCATTTGATTGAGATGCGGAGGCATCAATAAAATAATTGCTGATGTCAGATAGCATTCTTTGCTTAGTGCTCATTCCCCTGCATGACTTAATTAATAATGCCTTCACATCAGAATAAATCGGTTCTTTCTTATTTACCTGATGCCTTCAGCCCATTTCATGACTGTGACACAGGGGTTCCACTCTTATCTCATCCAGAGCATTAGGCAGGGGAGAAGCACGGACTCCGTTGGAGACCAAGACCCCAAAATCCCTGCTGATACAACAGAGGAACGGAGAGGCAGATGGTGCTTGAGCCACTTGGAATTTACGGAGGTTTCAGAGATACGGCTTATGCAACAACGGAATGAGAAAGCAACTCGCCTGGGTTTCCCCTATTTGTGCCGTGCCTGAAAACCAGCTTTCTCATGACCCATTTAATTTCCTCCATTTGCCACAGAAATCTCCCAGGGTCTGGAGTAAACCCAGAGAAGGCGAGATCTTTCTCATCTACCGAGTCTTCTTACAACATTACTCTCTAAATAAACCAGAGGGGATCCTCCCTCCCTGAGCCTCCAGTTCAACTCCAGGAATGAAATCCTGTGGCCCCATAGAGGTGGGTAGGGGGAATTTTTACCGGATACATGCTAATATCCAAGCAACCCAATCCTCCTGAAAATATCCCCTGGGAGAGCTGTTTGAGTCTGATTCGGGGCTGTGTCTAACATGCAGATGTTGTAGTCACTTCTCTCATGCTTCACAGGCCTCCGAGCCTATACATCAGAGAGGGCAACAGTAAAGTCTAAATAACTTTCTACAGGTTCATTTATCTTCTTTAGAAACCTCGACACCTGGCTGCACCGTGTCAGTGCTCGCTTCATTTAAAAAAAAAAAAAAAAAAGGAAAAAAAAAAAAGAAAAAAAAGAAAGTGCTGAGGTTTATTCCTCACGGTGGCAAATGGAACACAAGTGTCTGTAACAGCTCTATCGCGACAGACACACTGTCAGTCTCCTCCCGTTGTCCCCCGGGCTGCCTCCACACACATTTGCCAGGAAAACCTGGGATACACTGACACCCTCATCCATTTTATAACAGGCGATATTGGCCACTGAAGCCTTCCTGCTGGCTCTTCACAAAACTACATCCAGCTTCTCATCTCCCTGTAGCCGACGGAACTCAGGGAAACTCCCCAGGCACCGCTGAAGCTGCATCAGCCCCAGAGAAATCAAATCAGAACTGCGGCCTCATCGTGCCACTTACAGTTCATGCTGTCCATCAGGCTCATTAAACACCACCCAGCTTATGGCCTACTAAAGCTAATGAAAAATGCTTCCGTTCCCAACAGATTTTTGGTCTCAATTTACTGCTGCTCTGCAGAACAATTCCTTCATTCCGGCCAGAGGAGCCCCGGCAATCCCAGCCCCGGGCTGGGCGAGGAACCTCCCAGGCAAGGCTGCCCAGGTCCATCAGCTAACGGCATCAAAGCACATTTTAAGCATAACTATCTAAGCAGATTATAGGTCTGTTACGTGCTACAGCCAAAAGTTTTACTTTTGAAAGTAACATTAATTCAAGGCCCATACTCTCCCTCTTCTGCAGTTTTAAAGGGAGCCCGAGGGTAGTGCTTTTAGTTATTATGACAGGCAGGGTTCTCAGCATCTGTTTAAACAAAACAGAACAAAGGGACTATCTGTTGCCATGCAACCGATAAAAATGATACATTTTTAATAGCTGAGACCAGAAAAAGCAGCTGCCATATGGGCTCAGAAATTTTCAAAAGAGAAGAAAAAAGGGTTAATGCCTTAAGTCAAGTTAAACCACTTTTCAGTTAAGGGGAGGGGAACAAATCTTTTATCACCGTTATAATATAAACTGAGCTCGGCTGGAACGGCACTGCCTCCCGCAAATCCTCCCAGCAGGTACAAGAACTGTTGTTCTTACACAAATAGGCTGGATTTTCACTTCCCTGACCTCGCTGTGCTCGCTTTGCCTGTTTCTTTCTATATCATCAAAACACTCGACCCTCCAATCTACGGGATGGAAGCTGAAGCCACCTCCTGATCCCAGCACCTGGAGGTCTTCAGAGAGCAGCTGGATGTTCAGATATATCCTAGCATATCCCTAAACGCCTCTCAAAGGCTCAGCCACAGTTACCCATTTTAGGAACTCAATAATACAAAAAAAAAAAAAAAAAAAAAAAAAGAAAAACAAAAAAAAGCCTTTTTGAATATTAACCCATCTGGAGAACCAGAAAAAACCTTGAAGCAACCCATTTTTATAAGATGAAACTTTTCCCAGGAGAAGGAAAAGAAGAAGTGCTGAAGCCCTGGCTGCAAAAATTATTCTCCAGAGTATTTCAGCAGAGGTTTGAAGTGTCTGGCAAATTAAGCTGTTTAGAAAAGTACAAGACCTCACACTGATATTTTGCTACCATACATAATCTAGAAGAGCTAAATTGCTGTCCCATCCACGGCTGCTGCCAGGGAGGAGGCTCTGACCCCACCTCGCACCACGTTCCCGTGCTCTATACGTTTAAGGCATCAGGGAAACACTGCAAAGAAGAAAAGCTCCATCACCTTCCTGATTTCTGAAAGCCGCTGCCTTCAAGGACGTCACAGATATATTTCTACCTTTTAGTAAATAATTTCAATGAGTCTCAGCCTCAGCAGCGAACCAGGTCACAGAACTTGCCAGTAAATGAAGATCATCTCTGTTCTTCCAAAGTCATTCCAACCTGTAATCACCAGATCTGGCTTCACATTCAGAAGAAACTGAAAATGAAGCTTTCAAAATCTCTTCCTGGGTCTCAGTCAAAGCCAAATGGAGCCAGCAGGGGCTTTGTTTGAAGCTTCGCTTCCTTTGGACCACATCCATCCTAGCTAGCTCTGAACACCCTTCTCCAGACATCTGGCTCAAGTGGCACCAGACAGGAAAAGCCTGGACATGTCCAAATCCGCCTTTTGGGTCTTCTGACACCAGCAAATGCCTGGCTGGAGTTGAAGTCAAATAGCTCTAAGGGTAAGTCATCCTGGCACGGTTTTGTCTGCAGTACCATGAAAGTTTTGTTTCGAAGCAGTTAACAACGGAACAACAGAGGCTGATGCCTCCCTTAGTGCGGGTGATGAACCCGGACAACATGAAACAGGCTCTTCCATGGGGAATAGAGGCTGACACGGCACAAAACATTTAGATCTCAATATGCAATCATATTGATTACAATCGAGCAAATGAGTAAGATCTTTTCTTCTTTTCTCATTTGTGTCATATTAAAGAAGTGATCTGTTCTTCTGAAGAGGATTTATCTATTTTTTTAGATTGACAGCCCTGGAAATCATGATACAATTAGAGAATATTGAAGGAACAAATGATTTCTCATTAATACATAATGATCATCATTAATACAAATGCTATTTAAAGTTAATTTAGAAGAAAGGCTACATTAAGATAACTGTGTTGCTCCAATTAAGGGGCACAAACATTCTCCACTGAACCTCCTCCGAGTTATTAAGTTGTTCTCCACCTTTGGGGAACCTTCTGCAGAGCTGCGATTGCCGTTTTTCCTCTCTTCACTCTGCGACTTACTGAATTCAGCAAAACCAAGAGAGTGGCAGGGAATAAAGAGAAGCATCTTTGTGACGACTCGTTCAGTCACATCCTTGGCAAGAAATGAAGTGAAAGAAAGGAACTCAAAGCATTTTAATAGCTTGGAGGTTGGTCCAAGCCCACAAACTGTCTTTGTCAGGAGGGCCATTCTTACACATAAAATGTGAATCAACAATATTTTTCCTGGTTCTAGCAGTTAGCTTCCTTCTGAGGTGACAGACCTCACTGACTGCAGAGCAGAGGACAATACAGACCGTCCATGGCGCAGGAAGGAGGAGAAGAGAGATGAGGGTCACTGCACCACAGTCCCTGGTGAGGCAGAGCAGAATCCAGCCCTGTGTTTCCGTATTGATAAGGCCTCAGGGGGGTTGGACTAGGTGATCTCCAGAGGTCCCTTCCAACCCCATACCATCCTGTGGTTCTGTGAAGCAGTCCTGCAGGTGAAAATAGCGCAAGTGTTTTAGGTTGAACACCTGCCTTTTTGGAGACTTTTCAAAGCCTTCCTTCAATTTATTAGTGGGTAATTCCTGGCAGAGCTGGCAGTGCACTCTCTGGCAGACTCCCAGCTTTCTGCCCAGGCACGGTGGAGCAGCGGCACCGAGCGCATCCCAGCCCAGCTACGGGTCTGGAGCCGCGGGAACATCAAGGAGCAGCCTCTGCTGCAGAGCCCTGTGCACTCCTGCTCCGGGGGCACGGGGAGCCCGCGGCAAACACACCAGGGAATCTGCTGCTAAAGGTAGTTTGCATCCTAACAAATCACTTTAGTCTTTTCTTGTGGAAAATTGCTGTATACTCAGTATGTTTAGAGAAGGGATTTTCAATCTTCTGATTTATGGACCCTAAAAAACGTTCCAGTGAGAGTGTGGAACATTCATATCTGCAGACTCTGCATTTAAACTTGCTTTTCCTGAACCCCTTAGAAGCAACAGAGAAAACCCAGAAGGTCCATAGATCACAGGTCAAAAATTACTTGCTTAAAGCAAAAGATAAAGTTGTACGTTATTTGTGATCAGATTTTTCTTCTCCCTTTTTCCATGCTTGAGTTTTCACACTCACCAGAATTAATGATACAGAAAAAAGGACTCCACGAATTATTGGCATTTCAGTTGCCATCCAGACCAAACATCAAATAAAATATTCAGGTTTGCATGGCTAAAAAACAACAACAGCAGCAGCGGTGCCCTCCTGTGTCACCGGTTCTCGGGAGCCACCACACCAGCCTGGAAAGCAGATGGACATCCCTCTTGTCTGAAGCCTCCTGGACCTTGGCCCCAGAGAGGGGGGGATTCATCACCACAAACTGCCCCATCTCCCAGCCAAGCAGCCCGAGCACCTCACAAGAAAACCCCTGCCCTCTGCTTTCCAGCACAGGGAACACTCCATTGCTGCATACAAAGGAGAATGGCATCATTCGGGAAAAGAGCTGTGTCCGTGTCCCTCCCTCCTCCTCACTTTGGCTACACCACAGGACGATGGCCAAGACATCTAGATGCAGAGGTAAATTCTATGAGTTCAGCCTTCTTCAAGCTGAGGAAAGGTCCTTACCAGACTAATACAGTGTTTAACGTCTAAAATGTTTATTGTTTTCCCATTGTGACTTGTTTCTCCTCTGAATGTTTGCCACTTCAAGTCAAAAAGTCCAATGACGCTGACCTTCAGACGTGCTGAACTGCACAATTGCAAGGGAAGTCCAGGAAAAAAAAAAGTTTCACATGGATTGAAGGCAGGATTTTTTATTTGTCCAAGAACTCTGCTGAGACGTGAGGCCATAGCACTGTCATAAAGTTTATCCAGGAGAGCTGCAGCCAAACGTTTATGCTCTAAACGTATGACACAAACCACTGCACAACAAATTCTATTTTTATCTCCTGTTTTGATAAGTTTCTGTAGTTTTAACAAAGTTGGAAGCATCAGTAGAATAGAAGCAAAAGTGTTTTACATTTCGACAATTCTGTTCCACCCAAGCACTTCTATAACCTCCACGTCAGGCACCAGATCCACCAGACAACAACCAAAAGCAGCCATTCCCAAACACACCTACCAGCCACGAGGTGGGTTGTATTTAGGCACACCTGGGGGGCGAGAAGTTATTTATACTCTCAGTACGACCTGAGTTTCTCCACACATCTGGAGAGGACTCTGCTACCACCTCCCCCTGGAAGGCAGTAGAGGGGAACAGGAGTTACTTCAGGATGCCGAGGGACCAAGGCGGCTTTCCAATACCAGGATCTTTACTTGCAAGGCAGCTTGGTTGCTGGAGTACAAACGGTTTCTGGCTTAATCAAACTACGAGGCACAGAGCTTTAGCTCTCTAGTTCATGTAAATAGAAAAGTCATGGTGACTCCGACAATAAGCTTAAAGTGCTAGTCATAAATCACAAGCATCGATTATTCTTCTAGTTGGCGTATATGAGAAGTCCATACCTCTACACTGAGCACGTTTACTGAAATACA
The DNA here is from genome assembly GCF_964106895.1 of Numenius arquata. NCBI lineage: Eukaryota > Metazoa > Chordata > Aves > Charadriiformes > Scolopacidae > Numenius > Numenius arquata. The sequence continues at coordinate 1,023,144 of NC_133589.1, read as the reverse complement.
GAATAGGAACCAAGCTAAAACAAAGAATTTCAGAAGGGAAAAGATCACACTTAATTGTCCATGGAAATTTTAGCCAACTGCAGGTGTACTCAATTAACATCTCATTAAAAAAACCTCTTGAACTTCAAATAAGCCGTCAGCCTTGTATAGTGTAAATGAAGGGTATAATTGATAGCCACAGCAGCGCTAGGTTAAGTGCTTTAATAACATTCTGGCTCTCCAGGGAAAGTCAGCTGTTTCATCAATATAAAGAATCCACGCCAAAGAAGTTTCATACTTTAAATGAGTTTTCTGTAGCTGCAGCAGAATAAAGGCAATAAAGTCAGGGGGAAACTCAGCATAATGCAGCATGAGCTTTTTCTGTTTGCTTCTGGGATATTTTCCTCTAGTTAGATGGTTTTCAAAGCAAAAATACAGCACACACCTTATTTTCTTCGATATGCTAATGGGTACAGATTATCCATAAAGCATGAAATACCAACGCATTTCCCAACACATGCCCAGTTCTGATCCCACTGCCGAGCCTGTCTTTCCAGAGCAGATTTGCGAGGCTGGTTTCGGACACAGCAACCCTGCCACTGCCCAGCACGGGATGCTCCTTTCCAGGGCACCAAGATGCGGCTGCAGCCTGGTCCCGCAGGCAGACCTGTTCCCACAGAAATACCTCAGACGTGTCAGAGATCAGGATCTCATCCCTCTGCTCCACCCAGCCAACCCTGAACTTGGGGAAGTTTTGTGTATAGAGCAGTGTCATAAATCTAGTCCACCCAGTAGATTGATTGATGACACACAGAGGAGAGAAATATCTCAATCTATTTGATCCCTGGCCTTTTGCTCACTGCTCCCGCTCCGGCCTCTGCACAGCGGAGCAACCACGTGCAGCAGCTGTAAAAGAGCATCCCGTCTCCATACGACCCTATTTTCTGTCCTTAGGGGAAAGGAGAACTGCACACTTCTGCTGTACTTTGAAGAGGAACTATTAAACTCTCCCAGATGTCCTAGCCTGGTTCTCCAAAGCTGATCTTAAGATTTCTATTCTATCCCAATAAAATCTCATTCCTTGCTCAGGAATGCAGCCAACAGCCAACGCCAATTCTCAGAGCAAGCCTTTCTGTGTCAAAGTTTTGGTTTTAAAGAATTAAATTAAATTTATTGAAGAATTCTTTACAGTAAGCTATGAGGTTTAAAAGTATCTCCAGCTTCCTGCATTTCAGCCCATGTCTTCTCTGGTTCTGGTCGCTCACCCACCCCAGAGCTCACAGCAGCATCAGGCTCCTGGAGCTGGTGGCCTGTCAGTCTGCAGGTCACTAGGTATCTGCAAGTTACTTCTAACATGCTCCAGAATGGATAATTAATAAAAACAATTCTCCAGTCAGTCTGAATGAATTTTCAGCCTCCCTGAAAATAGTGGGAGGTCAACAAACGGAGAGAGCTTAAAACGGGAGACTGATACCTGGGGTGATCTTCCATCCTGGTACCTGTCTCCTTACTGAGCTTCTAATGCCATCCAGAAAGTTGTGATCGTGCCCTTGGTTTTCCTCCATTTTTTCTGTATGTTTTTTAGCACCTCCGGTTTAATTAAGCACAGCTGTGTCCTCGGTCCCTCCTCACGCTCTGCCCTGGAGCACACAATAACCTCCAGGCTGGAGTTCTCATCTCCCACACACCCTGTGTTTGACAAGTCCCCTTGACCCTCTTGGATCAAGGAGGCTTATTTCATTAAAACATTCATGCTACCTTTCCTCCCCCAAAAATTGGTAACTAAATTGGTAATGAAATAGTTACTTTTGCAGCTGCCTGGACCTCAGGCGTGTTAAGCCCAGGGAAGGGTCTCCACTAACTAGACTAGACTAACACAGTTTTTGCTTTGTGAACAGAGAATCTTGAAGGAGTTTCCCAACAACCACCTCTGAAGGTGCCTCACTCTTCGCAAGCAGTGGATTTATGCCAGTTCCCTGTCCTTCCAACGCTGGGAATGGCTGTGGAGGTAATTTCACACCTTCTCTACTGTGTTTCTTGCCCACGCTGGGCTCTGTAGCTGCCTGTCTCAAACATAGCAACTTCCCGTGTCTTTATGGTCCAAAATGACACAACCTTATTACTGAAAGTGAAAATACCATCTCTGAGAACATCTCTTTCACACAAGTAGTGCCAAAGCTTAAAATAAGAATTTCATCACTTTGGGCTTTGATTTTACATTAAAATGGGCCCACCTTGAAGACCACTTGTGGAAACAGTAATTCCCACATTACACAGGCATATAACAATGAATCAAAAATACATTCTCATTGCAGGAAAAAGATCCCATCATGCCAAATACAAAAAGGTAAAGCCTCTAATGTTCAGCCGCTGTGGGATTTTCTAAAATCGAAGGTTGTAAGTACCAGAAGTTCTTGTGTGTGAGATCATTAAAACCATACAATTAAATAACTGAAAGAGAAATCCAAGAATACAGCGGGTTTTCCACACCTATGGACCATCACTCGTTGTATGGCAGCGGCTGGCACCAAGCAGCGATCCTGAGTTGACAGAACGCCTCCCATCACAGGAAGCAGCTCTGGACCAGCTCCAAACCCCGCTATGGAAGTCAGGACAATAACAGCCACTGCAGGAGATGAGGCTCTCGGGAGGCAGAGAGGCTTTGAGCGCTCCCAGGCAGAGCGCGGAACATCTCCTGCCTTCTCTCTTCTTCGCTTCTACCAGCAAAGGATCATCATGCGGATGAAAGGCAGGAAGATTTACTGGCTTTGACCACGTACTTCATCATATTTTGATCATCCTGTGGCAGAGAGGAGCTGTACCTCAGAAGTGCCAGTCACATCATGGGGATGAAATTGTGCTCATTTTGGCTGTCACAGCTCTGTGCCTCCTGGGAGACAGCACTATTATTTTTCTGCTGAATGTACCCTCTCTGTTGTTTTAGGATTTGAAAAAGAAAACACAGGGGGTTTTCTATTTGGCATGGCTGGAGTTTATTTAGCTTATCTTGTGAGTGTTCGCCCTTTTCAACATTCCTTGCATCACAGGGATATTTCCCCCCATGTAGCACCACTTCATAACCTGGAGTTAAAAAGAAAAGCTTTTCCAGCACCTCAGCAACAGCCAAAAGACCAATTCTGAAGCTGCCCATTGCACTTGCAACTCCGCTCAGAATCCAGAATTCCACTAAAAAGTTCCATAAGAAAAAAACCAAACAACCAACCCCAAAGGTTCCAGCAGCGCTGTCATTAAGGACCATACCCCGTGAGCAGTTCAGGAGAGCTGAAGTCTGGCAACTGAGTTGCTTCACGTTTCCCGGCTTTTTGCTGCTGCCACCAGCTGCCCCGCGTGTCTCTTGCCATCGGAAACCACCAACTCCATCAGAGTTCGGACCTGGGGCTTGAAGGTTTAGGCAAAGTTTCTGATGAAAATATAATTAACTTGAGACAAAACCCATTAATAATCCCAGTCTCTCATTAAAAAAAAAGGGGGGGGAGCGGTGGGGAGGTGGGAGGGGAGAGGGAAATAAAGGCAGAACAGGAATTCTGGAGTTGCAAATTGCAAAGGAAATCCAGGCTTTAATTTTTAATATATGAGAATCGTGACTCAATTCTGCTGCTCAGCCAGAAGTTCAAGGAGAGATTTAACACCTACAATTTGGGTATTAAATCAGTCTTGGAAACCTATCAGTTGGGTCATTTGAAACCGGACTGGAAAAAAGTATTAGAGAAAAACTGCAGGGAACAAATTTCCAATGGGTAAAAAAAAAAAAATACCACCACCAAAAAGGATTATTATAGCAGTTTTAATGCATATAATTTTATCTTCCCAGGAGACCAGGAGATATGGAAAAAAAGTACAGTTCAAGAATCTGCATGGCTGGTGGCTCCAGAAGTTTTTACTACTGATAATCTTTTGAAAAAGAATCACATATTTTCCATTTCTCACAACACAATAGTTGTTTCTACTCTCAATCACTTTGACTAATGTGCTGGGTACTGATTCTCTCCAAGAATCTGACAGATTCAAGTTTAAACAAATTGTGCTTTAATTTAAAACAATCTTTTCTTAGACAATGAAAAAGGTGGTATTCTGGACCTGGGAAGAAATCAACCCAGAATCCACTGCTAAAATCCTCCTCCAGGATTTTACACTTCAGGTGCTCCACAGCTCCCCTGTGCCACTGTCAAATCCCGGCCACGTCTCACCCACAGAGGCTGGACGCCATCAGCTCAGTCTCCTTTGCTGCTTTTTGTTTTTTATAAATATATATATATACACATATATATATGTATTTATATATATATACACACACAGAGGCTCACCCATTTGAGCCCTCCACTGCCCTCAGCTGAGATTGTGGCCGCTTTCCCCACAAGGCACCTACCGTTTCAGTGTCACGGGGGAGGCCAGGAGACAGGAGAGAAGACACAGGAGGTCAGAGAATTAAGTGCTAGTGACTTTCCAGCTCCCTAATTAAATGCACGGTTATGCATCTGCATAACCGAATTGAAAGACTTTGGCTCATATGCTTTATTAAAGCCTAAATGAGATGGGTGATGAGTAGGGTGTTTCTGACAGACGGTTCCTGGGGGTAATCACCAGGTGTGCCCGCTGAGAGCGGAGCTGAACGTGTGCCCTTCGTTCCGAGAGAAATACCTACAGACATGTCCCGTCCCTCCCCGCCCCTCAGTCCCCTTGAAGAGGGATCGGCTGGTTGGCATTAAATGTCACCGCGTGCAGTTAAGGTCATTGTAACAACAAAGAACTCATTACTGCATTTGAGCAGCACCCCAACCTTGGGAGTCCCCTCTCGCTTAACCAAACCCACACCCCGTGAATCATTATCTGACAGAGCTGTAAAAGGGTAATCGGTAGCACCAGTTTAACGAGTGATGCACTACTTCTGTCTCTGCTACCGGCAGAGCTTGGCATCACTGCCGAGCATCACATGGGACCGTGAAGGCTCCAAGCCTTCCCTCCCGGAAGCCTCCCAGAGTGCATTCTCAGCAAAGCCATCAGTGTTGCCATCTACAGAACTAACGACACGCCACGGCGCAGGTTCTGCCCACCCGAGCCCCAGCCCCGCTCGGTGCTCTGGTCCCAGGCACCCGCAGACAGAACCCCAGGGCAGGGACCGTGGAGCAGCGCTGCCACCCCCTCTGCTCTCACAGCGGGCTGCTGGCACCTCCAGCCTACTCAGCTGCTGCTTTTAAGAGAAAAACAGAAGGAAGATAAGCTTACACGCATCCAAATTAATAAGTTTTTGCCTGTGGTTTCAGCAGAAACGAAAATTCCCCTATTAAGCTTTAAAGATCAGCACACTTCTTGTGGATCAGCTCATTCTCATGGGAACAGAATGAAAGGGCCTGAAAAATCCTTGGCCAAGGCCCTACAGAAGAATCCCCAGGGACTCGCAAGCCTTCCTGGTCCATCAGCGCACGCATACGAGCAGGCTACAGACAAACGGACACCAAGAACCACAGCTCTCGTGCTATGGGCTTTGTCCACCACGGGAAGACACACAACCTTTCCTCTTCTTCCTTCCCCCCCCCCGCCCTCACAGGTTCATGCACCAACGTGCAACACCGTGACAGCAGCAAGAGTCAGCATTTACTATGGCAGGGGGACAATGATGTTTTACAACACATTATATACAATGCAGAAACAGATAAAGTTATTTCATACAATGTGTTACGTTAGAAAAGTGACAGAAATCCCATCAACTCGATTCTTTGATGTGTTGTGCACATCAAAACCCCAGCAGACTGAAAATAAAGAAAGAACTGGAATTAGGATACAAAACAGGCATGGCTAATTCTTTCAAGGAGAAAAAGATGATGAATTAAGTTTGTCTTTAATGGTACGGTCATGGTTCAAACACAAAACCAAAAAAATCCCAACTCTGCCCGTGTATAATGTTGTATGATAATTCTTTGGTTCCACTAGGCAATTTCTAGATTTTTTTGGAAAGTGTTAGTGAAGTCCCCAGCCATAGCGTGAACCCCATCCCCGACAATTCAGAGATTCCCCAAGAGATGCGCAGAAGGATGGAAATTAAGTACTTCATGCTTCTTCTGCAATTTAAGATGCTCTCACAGATCTCTCATGCAGCACACAGCTCCCTATTACCATCACCAGCGCTCGCACCGGGCTGGCAGCCTCCTTTAAGCTTCTCTCTGTCCCAGCTGAGAGCTGAGGATGTCACATTTCATGGCTCACATCACATCAGTCACTTCTGGCCCGTGAGTCACGACTTAGGGGATGGTCAGGGTGCTGGAAGATATTCTTGTTATCTTCTCAAAAGGAACTGCTGGAATAAAAGGAGCATTCAGTGCAGCAGACAGCACTAGTTAGAGAGGGTAAACGCAGATTCTTAAACACACCAAGGGGGTTTCACCAAGGCATATTACAGTGACCCCATCACAGCACCTGCAGCGACGGGCTCATAAGACATCTATCAGAGCATAGAAGATACTGGAAAGCAGGTATCACTCGTTGCATCTATTTCCAGACTCACAGGGAAAGAAAATCTTGCTTATAAACCTTATATTGTAAGGGAAGACGCTGTCCCAGCATGAGGCACTGGTGTCTCACAGACCAGGGCTTAAATCAGAACTGCATTCTTTATTACTTATAAAAGTGTCACTGCATTTGTTGGTTGTAGATGGCTCCCATCCATCTACAAAAGGCAAAACTAACCCTTATTTCAGAGATTAAATTACCTGAAGCTGCACACAGATGACCTGAAAAAAAATCAGGCTCTCTCCCATGTAAGTTGTTAAAAGCATCGGGCAAGGCAACAGTAGAGAGGGAAGAGGATGAGGAGAGCCCTCTCCAGCAGCTCTGTCTGTTCTGGACTGAGGATCAAACAGCTGCTGTTATAATCACGGCATTCCAGCTCATTTTCTCAAAGACCAGGTGTAGAAAACAAACCACAGTGAATTCATCCAACCTGGGTGTCCCGGTCTGTGGCTGAACATCACGCTTCTGGCAGGTCACTGTCACAAACTCACGCTGTAACGGCAGCCACCGAAGCAGCGCTGGAGGCTCCTGCTGCAGAGCTCATGTACTCCTCTGCTCCCGCATCCCAACTAACAGGGCGGCACAGAGGTGCAGTGACGGGCACCCCACAGCTCAAATGCCCTCTGATATTCCAATGCCGTTCTCTTGGTTTATTTTTCCATGACAAGACGTCAGGGTTTCCCTACACCAGGGGTTTACTTCACCCTGAGCCCCATCGCACACCCGCACTGCCCCACACTAACTCCAGACAGCGAGCGCCACGCGTTTCCAAACAGAAGCACGGACCTTCATCTCCATCACCCTCACTGTGTTTTAGAAGCACTTTTCGATGCAAATTTCACTTCAAAGTTCAGTGCAAATTAAAGCTTTTTTGATGCAATTGAGTTCCATCCTTTCCTCTCTCATCCTTCACAGCGAAAGCCCTACATCAAATCATAAAGCCACTTCAAATTATAACACCACTAGACGCCATTTCTCACCTCATGAGATCAGCCGCATCCTCTACTAAATGCTTGTTTTATATTTACCTCCTGCATGTTGACACTTCATCATGATTCCAGGTAGCAGTGCATTTAAAAGACAACATTATACATCAGACTTTTATCAAGCATGGACAATTATGCAAATTCCTCCTAAATTTATTTTTAAAGAAAAGGAAGATTGATTGCAGAGATTTACCATTTACACAGACAGTGATTTAGGAGGGGTATTTCAATTGCTAATGCGTCTAACAAAGATGTGGGATTTGTTTGTAAACTTCAGGCCTGCAAAATTGAATGTCAACACCAGATAATTATCATGTCCCATCCAAAATGCTAAATTTAATCGAAATACTCTTTGTAGTAAATCAACAGTCAGCATTAGTCTCGGTGAAAGTTGATTGTTATGCTGCCTGTATGTAAAAAGTAAGTACCAGTCGCACAAGCAATGGATACCTCAAGCTAAAACAACGCATAATTTCTCATCGCTCTTCGGCACGAGCAGTATGACGACAGCATCACATTTGATTGACTCCGTAGATGTTGGTGCTTAGGGCACAGGTACCAAACCCATTTGGATGGAGGCCAGATTCCGTATTTGATTATGGCCTGTCGGCTTGAGCATTAATTCAGGACACCACCCCCCTTCAGCTCCCCTTCTCCCCGAGAAGAGACCACACAACAAACGAGTAACTATTTGCTCAGCCCTTCATGATGTTCACCTAGAAGTTTTCAACACAGCTTCTGAACTTCTTCCTTTGCCCCATCCTTCTCTCTGATGTTTTTCCATCTTTGCCTCTCTCCTTTCTCTTGTAACTTGTGCTGCTTCAGATGCCCAGTGACAAGTCTCCGGTAATTATTTCCAAAAGAAAGAATAAAAGTTTCATAGTAACTGGGCGGCTCAATAGGTTTAGGAATTTGAGCACAGAAAAGAACCTGGGAATCAGCCAACCCTTGACCATGATTCTTCATTACATACATATATATATTTATATATATTTTCACAAGAGAATTTATGTAGTCCTTGTGAATGCATATATGCATATATACACACAGCGTGACAACATACATTTTTTCACAAGAATCATGGTTTGCAGTGTCTCACAAAACCTAAAACCTTTTAAATTTTAATGCTTAGTCTCATACTGACGTTTTAGCTTCCTGTAAGAGGTTCTGAACGTGACAGGAATTTCGGCGGTGTAAAATTGCCAAAAGGCTTTTACCTGCTTGAGAAAGAAATAACAGAGCTATTATTGTCTAATAAACAATACGCCTGTAGCCCAGAGAGCTCCTCTGAATGAAATGAACGTCCCAGAGGAATCTGATTCAGCATCATTTTTAGATGACATTTGCAATTCTTCTCTTCAATGAAATAAATCTTGATTTTTTTTTTTTTTTCTTTTTGAGCAAGAGATGTTTAATTGAATGTAATTAAATCACTCTACAGCCAAGGGAGGGTTTAATAGCAAAGTGCTCCTCAATGAAGTTCATAAAGTAGCATTAGCCAAAAGCATCGGAGAGCAGCGGTAGGGGATGGTCCTGGCTCCCAGGTACACGTGGCAATTGCCACAGCAGCAAGAACAATACGTTGAAACATTTTGTTTATTTATTTGAATTGTCTGTCCAGTTCAGGCGAGACTGATATATATTAATTCCCCTGACTAAGATTGCTGCCTATAACCATGATCCAAGTAAGAACAGCACCATTGCTACCGCTTTCATTCCACGTTCAGCTCCGGCAGAGCCTTGCCTGCTCCTACTTTGCTACTCAGCAATTGTCACCAAAAGACTCGGGTGATTTCCATCACGCTAACTTGATAGCAGTCATTTAACACACACAAATCTGTCCCCATTTTCTAAAGGGGACATCTAAACCCTTAGAGCTGCTATGGGCTCTTATGTATAACCACCTGCAGAAGTCTCCAAACCAGCTGCAACCAGATCTCTGTTATTGCAAATGTGGACTCACTGGTGTATTTTTACTTCAATATCAAAAATTCTAGGAATTCAAGTACTTGAATTTTGGTCTAGGCCAGTAGTGGGAGATTCAAGTATCTACATATGGTAATAATCAGATCTGCCCTCAGCTCCCTGCAGTGGATTTTGCACTTTCATTACCTGCAGAGAGGACAAGAGTTTCAAATCCTGCCCCATCATTTTTTAAAAGCTCCCTGAAACCACTAATCCAACAGCGTGGAGTTATGGAGCAGACGTGGGCTTAATATTGTTCTCATTGTATTTGCTAATGTGCTCCCTGATACAGGTAGGAACTGGTTTGTTCATGTTTCTACAAACGTGGACTTTCCCACAAAGATCCCATTTCCTCTAGATCACGTCCTGAAGGGTTCTTTTCAGAACAACCCCTCACCTTCTAACCCTCTGACTGAACAAAACCAGTAAGTACAGATATCTGACATCTCCACTTAGTGCCTGGTTTGATTTTTTCATTGTATGACGTCAGGATTTATATTTGATGGAATCAGTGACATTTAATAGAAAAATCTGAGCATTTATAAAGAAATAAAGAAGACAGACTCCAACAGCAATAATGTAAACTTAAACCTGATTTCCAGAGCAACACGGCATTTATGCTGTTCAATACCACTGCTCTTTGGAAGATGACAACAGCTTTTTATATGCTTTGCATACATCTAACCTGCTGGTTATAGGCATTTATTCCTTCCCAGACGGCCAGGGCAGGCTGCAAAGCCCATCCAAGTGCTCCTACTGAGTGCCTGTCTGTATGGATAGAGCCCACCACAACAGCCACAGCAACAAGCGCCAGGCTACACAGTGTAACTTCGTCACGTTTGAAATATCTTGAGGTCAGATGAAGAAATAACCAAAATCAGGGCTAACAGTCCCCAGCTTGGTCCATCACTGGCAGATATCACAAGCCTTCATAAGGACTGATTTCTTCAAGTCAAGCCTGCCTGGGACTTCAAATTCTTTCCAGCAAAAGCAGCTTCCCTGTCCTGGTTGTGCTTTACCTTACTTCCATTGCAGTGCATGTTTACCAAAAGAGAACCTGCGGGCAGGAGGACAAATGATGCAAGTGTGGAAAAAGCCGTCCTCCCTGGTATGAGGAGAGTTACTGCCAGTAAATACCAGTCTAGGGAGCTTTGAACAGAGAATTGCACACAATACCCAGGAAGTTTGGCTTTACGTGACAGATTGCACCATAGCAGCGTATTTTCAGCTCAATCACAACATGGTCCTTCACTGTTCATCAAGAAGGGTCCAGAGAAGGTAACATTTGGGCTGCCGTTCAGCTCCCCCCGGCTCTGTTTGGAGGGTGGGTGTAACAGCTTCCCAACCACCCATCCATCCTCAGCTTACGGCTATTTTCCTGCAGTGCTGTTTTATGGTGGCACTAAAGTCTCCATGTACCAGCAGCTTCCACCACCGTTCAAGTTTTATTATCAAGTGAAAAAATGCTGATACATGAAATTACTGTAGGTTTAGCACCTGCTAAATCGGCGCTGCTGGATCTGAGGCAGTTCCGAGTCTGCCGACGGGGGAAACTGAGACAAGCCATATGACAGCTTTGAGTGATTTAAGCACTCGGCTGATTTCAGTGATAAATTAATCATAGTTTCCCCTTCTCCCTGCCCAAGAATGGGGCTGTTTTCTAAAATGAATTTCAGACTTCAGTACAACAACTTGGCTGCGAGTTCAGGACAACTGCAGAGCAACCCTACTGGCTCTTTCCAATGGACAAGGATCATTTCTTATGGGCCCTTTCCCAAATCTAACATTACGAAGTCATCCATGTACGTAATCAATTTCCTTTGCACGGTCTTTCACTTATATAAAATTATTAATTGCTGTGACAGTTCCATAATCAGACACTTCAAAAAGTATTTTTATTAGTACTCTGTGAAAAAGGTAGTGGCATTAATAAGGCATAAGAAAACTATCCTTTCATCAATTGAATCATTATTGCTGCCACCAGAACCTTAGGGAACTGTTTTTATCACAAGGATCAAAAAAGAGATATTTCAACAAACTATATAAAACTGGTCACTTTTAGAGATTTAAGGATTACACACAAAAACTCTGTTAACTCCAGTTCCAGGAACATGTGGAAAAGAGTGTGTTGGTTTTCAAAAGTGTCCTTGTAGAACAAAAATTCAAAATATTTGTTATTTCCAAACTTAAAAAAATTCCAATAGCTTTACTTCATGAAGGACAGGTTGACGCTACAGTTAGAATAAAATACAAGGAAACAAAACCCAGTATGATCCCAAAAATGAAGTCACATCGAGCTAGTTAATAAAGCATGGAATTTTTTTCATTTTTTCAGCTCCTTGAAACCATTTTATTACTTATGTTAAAATCCTTGGGAGAAGATACTCAAGTAGTTTGTTCATAAAATTAAGGAGAATTAAAAAAAAAAATTAAACAATAAGAGCAAAGCACACAAAGAGCTCACAAACATCTACTCAAACCTCAAACAGTGCCTGCTCTAGCCACGTTTGACAGAGGGCTCCTGGAGGCCGTTTAACCCTCTGGAGCAGTAAGTGTGATGGGGTAGGTGTTACCCACACCTCGTCAGGGCAGAGCCGTCGGAGGGGCCAGCGCAGACCCCGTTGGAGGCGGCAGCGCCAGAGCAGCTGGGACACCTCGCCCATGGGTTCCCTAAAAAAATCACAGCCTTTCCCTGGCAGTGTAAAATGATTATCCCCACTTTAGCCATCAGACGTAGAAGCAATACCCTGCGGAAAGTCTACGGCAAGGCACCGAGAGCACTCGGAGAACTGGGCACGTCCCTGCCAAGCAATGGGGCAGCCCCTGCCCTTGGCCCGAGGCTGCAGCTCCATCGCGCTGGAACCGGCGCCACCAGGATTTCCACAGCCAGACCCCGCTGCCCTCCTTGTGCCGTAACAGAGGCACAGAAACTTCCTCCCGCTCTCCACCGACCTGGGCGTTTATCCCTGACAAAGAGACACAGATCAAATCCTGTAAAACCCAGGAGACCGGAAATACCGGGCACCGTGCCCATATAGTTCTGTACGCGGCAGCACTGCCAAATCATTATCCCACCTCGCACCCTTCCAGTTCTGCACCAGGATTAGCACGAGGCTGAGATCCATCTGCATTCCAGCATTTCTGGATTCCTGGTTTTTAAACCAAAACTGTACAGAGATCTTTTTCTAGCTTTATGAAATAAAATATACACGCAGGGGAAATAAAAGTACAGATGCAGCATTTGAATACACAAATACAGTTTTCACAGAGTACCGTGAATCAGGTTTCTTCTGCTGTTATAATTTACAATTACTTATCACTTTAGCTCCTAATTGTCTTTTCAGAGTGCACTCAATTACAAAATTAGAATCCTTATCTTCCTGTAACAGCCACCTTCTAGACAGATCCCCTTAAAATGTGCAAATTGACTAGAAGAATATTTTTCCTTATACCTTTCCCGTTCATCAAAAGGTTGTCCTAAATCAAAGCTTAAGTGTGCTTTTGTTTTTCTGGTGGGGAAAGCAAACCAGCTGCTTTCTGGAGCTGGCTTATTAGCCATTTGCTTATGCAGAGCCCAGGTGGTGTCATGGATTAATTCTTTTTCCTATTTCACAAAATCATGATTTTTTTAAATTTTGTTTTTTTCAACCTTTGGCAGCCAGGCATTCTTACACAGGATCATTTGTAACAGACAGCGATCGTTGGCTCAGAATGAAGCAGGATGAAATAAACATATCTTTTGTTTCATCCTTCCCTTCTCCCTTTTTAAAATAAGGCGTGAAGTCCCAACGCTTTGCTCAGCCTCACAGGTCCGTGGCTGCAGCCATCCACGCTGAAACAGTCAGCACAACCGGGTCCTCCTTTGACCCAAACATCAATACATCCTCCTACAGCCCAAACACCATTAACTCTTGCTGAGCAGGAGGGCAAAACAAAAAACAGACCAAAAACCACACCACAAATACTCCAATCTTCTCTAAGAGGCCGAGTCTTCCCCCAGCTCGTGGGACAGGGGGAACACAAAGCCCAGGCTGCCGAGGCCAGGGCTGAGCACTTCCCGGTTCTAAACGCGTCTCAAACACACTACGTGTATTTTGATCCAGAAAATAAAATCTGAGCACCTTCCCAGGCTGCCAGGATCAAATCTATGTTTCATCCGGAGCAGGCAATCTTTGACACGCTACAAATTCAAGTGGTAATAGCCTGTGAAAAAGGACAGTTAAATATTAATGACTGTACAAATAACAAGCCCCATCCATTCGCAGAGCCATTGATTTCCCTCCTCCCTGCGCTCCAGAGCGTGCTGTTTGCATCCCCTGCCCAGGACAGACATACAGAGGGCTTGCCACATCAACTCACAGAAGCTATAATACGCCCAAGTTTTTAATGCAGTGCCCCGAGAGTGAGTGGGGGGCCGGAGGGGCCGGAGGCTGCTGCTGTGTCGCAGGTGCAGAGGAGGAGATGGAACAGACCCACAGCTCAGCAGGACACAGCTCACCACATTCTCCCGACCCGGGAGCCCCAGGCCTGGCTCAAGCTCTGCTTCTCCCGCGGACACAGCTCTAAAGTACAGGTCCTTGTCCTCTGAGGTGGGTGCGAGGCTGAACACAGCCTGCACTAGCTCAATTAATGGCGTTTAATTGAGGAATGGAGGCTGCAGTCACCTCCGCTCAAGGACCCCTGTGGCCCCATCCCAGTGCAGAGCAGAAGGGACTGGTTCTCCCGGGCTGGTCACAACCAAGGGAACGGCACTGGAAGGAGCCCGTGCTGGAACCTCCCCAGTTGACACCACCGTGCAAAAAGCCTGTTGGGTCTAGATTTAATCCCCAAATAGTACCAGTTTCTCAACATCTGGCTTTGCTTTCCTACCTCTGCAGCCTGCCATGGACAGGCTGTATTTTGGGAAGGACTAGGATGAAGAAGGCCAGGTTATTCAAAACCCCAAAAGTCACCAGGAGTCTCTTACAGGAGTTCATGGACAGTGGCCTTCACAGCAGAGACCTGATGAGGAGGGACAGTTTGGCTGCACGCACGGATGAGGACGTCACTGTCAGTCTGGCATCGTGTGTTGTGAGAAAGGTGTGAGGAAGAGGAAGGGAGGGGACCCCAGAAGGGCAAGCCTAAGTGACAAGAAGCACATTGGAAAGCAGGAAAAATTCTGGAGTTCCAAGAGTGACAAATGCCCAGCAGGTTTCAGATGCCAAGGGAGCTCCCCAGGACAGCCCGGAGCCGTGCCGGGGTAACCCTCCCTGACAGAGAGACCCCAGCCGCTTCCCAGCCTCTACTCTCCGCGACATTTCTGTCATTTTCATCATTTCAAGGTAGCTGCATAATTTTGCATACATTTAAAGTAAGTGGTTAATCATTATTAATTCCACTGGCATTCTCTGTGCTAACAGTAACCGTTATTAACCTATTTGACAATATTGTGGATTCCTTTGGCATTAATGTGATTGTAATATGTAAATCCATAGGAATTCAATTGTAAATTGCCATTATTCAATGTACTTAGCTTCAATGCATAATTCTGCAATTTGTGCAGAAGGAAATTACATGCTGACTCACGAGACATAACTTCTCAGGGCTTCATAAGACCAAATGTGAACAATTGGTACCTATAAATACATTAAAATGTAAGTGAAATATATAATGCAGCTACAACACATTAAAGGAAATATACTACTTGCATCCTTAGCCGTGTTGCTTAAAGGAAAACGTTTCACATTAAACTAGCTATTTGCATCAACCACTCACATAACATAGATTTACTTAAAAGCCAGCAGTAGGAAAGGCTTTCATCTGACGTATATTAAAGAAGAAGTTTTGACATTTTGAGTTTTAAACATATTGCTTTTTAATCTAACATTGCAAAGGCAGCCCCTGGTTTCCGAGTACCCGGGATGACACCCCAGCAGGATCCTGACCCGGTCACAGGCTCCACGTCTTTCTGAAAGCCCCAGGGACCTCACGGGGCTTGGGGCAAGTCGCAGAGCAGGAGAACAACTTGAACTCACCCCCAGCCCAAAGGGGAGTAAGAACCAGGGTCTCGGGTCCATGCCCTGTCACCGACAGACTGACCCCGTTCTCACCATGGGCTTTGTGTGAAGCGACTGGAAGAACAGACAATAGATGGCATTGAAATGTCAATCGTGTCCAACCAGGATCTCACCCTCTGCTCTCGGAAGCATCACTGAGCTCAGGCAGAGCTCCGAGAAATTATCAGAATCTTACCCGCACACTTTAAAGGGACTCATCTTCTAGAGTTATTCACCTGAGTAATTTCATTGGTGTTTAAATTTAACAGAATTGCTCACACATACATTGGAGGTTTGCAGCTTAGCAGTCACTAAAAACCTTTGTATAAATGAAGTTCAGATAAGAATTCAAGAAAAGAAAAGTTTTTGCTCCAGACTGAGTAGCAGCATAAAATCAGGCTGAAAATTTCATGAGACGAGGCTTTTATGATCTGCTCACTTCAGCCAGAAGTACTGCAAGAACAATTTGTGATTATGAAGACCAGAGCTGTGAACTGAATACTCTGCTCTTTTGGGCACTAGGTTCATTTGAAATTCTAGAAATAGAGGAAATGTGAAGGAAGAGATTCTTGAATTTACAGCCTGAGGATTTTTAGGGCCAACTCACGAACCCACTCCAGATGGAAGTTAAATTTGCACCTGTCAATAACCAAGTTTCAGAAGGCAGAGTTGGGTTTATAAGTCAAATACTTTCACCTTTGAGCCTATAAGGACCAAAGCCTGGTCAGGTTCTTAACAGAAAAACACTGTGTCTCCTTAGCTAGTAATGGCCCTTCAGTAATTTCTTCCTCTTCCCAGCATTCGCTCAGTTTCTCATGGAGGTTTCTCAAGCTCTCAGCAATAATATTTCTGAATAAGATGGGGCACACGGACAAGCCCATCTCCTCTGAGAAGAGAGGTAACACCCTTACTGTGAGAGGCAGCAGTGTGCCAGCCTCACCAGAAATAAGCTGAGTATTTCTGACCCCTGTAACGCGAGAAAGAACAAAACATCTTTCTACAATTAAATACTGTAGAAAGAATTTCTACAATTAAATACTGTAGAAAGAAATCTATCAATTTCTATGAACACTGGACTACAATCATACTATTTGAGGGCCCAAACAGCAACAGGTGAAAAGCAAAATGATTGACATGTCCTTCCATATGTCTACAGGCATTTTACCAACTAATAAAACTATCCCTTTGCTCCTTCATTTGAACTATCTTCTGTTCTTTTTCTGAAGAAAAGTGAGAATTCTAAGAATACATCCTCCTGATAATAACAACAGGATTGAAGAAAATCTCTACTGAATTTGAAGAGGTGCAGAACAGATACGGAGTAAAGCGTTATTTTCCTTCCAAGAGTCACTTTTGACATTTCCCATCCAGAAAAACAGATCAAATTCACTTAAAATCGCTGAAATACTACAGTTGTTTTCCCACTCAAAACATCTTTTCACTCTGATATGTTAGTGCAAAACTAGCAATAATTTTTGAAAGGAACAAAGACATACCAAAAAACCCACAAACTTGAAATACTTTTAAAAACCCTCCATCTGGCATGACCAGAAAGCTTTCACCCACGGTCCAGCTAATTCAGTTTGTGATTTCAGTTTCTCATGGTGGTTTCTCAAGCTCCCGGTGGAAGAACACTCAACTTTCAGTACCCTCCCACCGCAATAGATCCGACGCCCCCGTGACAGGGCTCCGAAGGGTTCAGAGAGAGCTCCTCAAACCACTGCTGAGGTTCCAGGCGTGTGGACAGTCACTGCTGTAACATCACACCCTGCGGCAAAGGCTGGGAACCCAGGACAGAGAGCCCAGCATCGCTGTGCACTGCCCCGGGGCCAGTCCTGCCCTGCTGGAATAACGCCCCGAGTCCCACTCCCTCCCTCCCATCGGCATCGCTTGGATCAATACCTGCTCCTCCAGGAGCCAGAGATCCATTTTCTACTGCCCCCTCTCTGCACCCAATGCAGTGATTAACAGAGCAGGGACTAAGTGATCTCATTACACAAACAGGATAAAATTATGTTTGGTACATTCCCGAATTAATGCGGCGTCTCGGGGTGGCATTTCTGTGGTGCAGCAGATATTCAGCACCCTCACATCTATCAATACGATTGTAGTGAGGGTTCAAACGTACTTTGCCTTTTCTGCAACAATATTCTGCTTTGCTCTGCTCTTTCCTCTTTTCTTCTAATGACTGCAGGGACCTCAGGTGTTCTTCAACCTTCATAGTCAACAAAGCACCAAGTCCACAATTGGCTCAAACCCTTTCTGTTCTGCCTCCAGCTACAGCTGTCCAAGTGAGAGCTTTGTCATTTTGGACTCAAGTTTTTTTTAATTATTGATGGAAAAGACAGTCATACAATATTTAGTAGATTTAGCTACCTCCAGACTGTGGGAAGTTTTAATCCTTCCTCCTCCATTTACAGCACGCAGACGCACACACACAAGAAAAACTGAGTAGCTTAATATTTCTCCAGCTTCAAGCCGTGTCTATTAGTTGGCGTTGCTGCAGCGCGGGGGTGAGAGGACAGAGCTGCACAGCACAGCTTCTTCAGGGGAAAAACGTGCTGAAGCGTGCGACCTACAGAACGAGACCTTTGGCACGTCTGAGAGAGAGAAGGGGGAGAAATTCCTCAGAGAGAGCGCGGGGAGGACGATGTGGGGGTGTCTGTATTTCTGCTGCTCCCCTTTGGGAGATACCTTTGAGTACCACCCCCGGTGGGTGAGGGACTGCAGGGCTGGGAGCAGCATCACCCCGGGGCAGGGGAAGGGGGAAGTGCTAATGAAAAAGCTCTAATGAACTCTACACAGTAGAGCACTGGAAACAGAATAAGGCCACATTGTAGATTATTCAATGCACACACATTTTGCCAAAGGGAATAATCTTCCCAAAGAACTAGCAGCTCTTTTGGTTTTCACTTCAAGCCTCATTGGGAGGCTTTAACCCCGCGAGACCCCGTACCAAGGGGAAGCAGCGACACCGGTTCAGCCCACTCCTGCTGACGTTCAGGCGAGCCCCACACCGTGCTCTGCCAACAGCCCTACAAACATCACCCAGTGGAAAACACCCATCGCTCTGTAAACCTGAGAAAACGTTAACTTCCAGAAGAAGCAGAGAGCAGTGTTTGTTTTTCTTCCCTATTAGATTGCCCTTTCAACTTTCAGAACTTTGATTCACTGTTTATCTTTCTAGCTTGGCAAGAGCCTTCCTTTCCAGTCGCCTGGGAGAAATGCATGCCACAAATCATCCTTAGCTTTTTTTTTTTTTTAAATCTTTATCCATTCTTATTGTAAGTATTCTTGAAAAGAAAAAGGAGAAAATAAAAAGCCAGCACTCTGAGGCTGATGGATTTCTCAGAGTGATCCTGCAGGGCTTGGCAGCACAGACCGCAGCTATCGAGCTACTCATCACACAGTTCAGCCCAGGACCACTATACTCAAATCTCTCCCAGTTGTTAGGCCCGTTCCGGTTTTAAAAGGGCTGGATTTGATCATCTGAAATAGGCCAGTAAGCTACCGTCAGGGAGGAGGACCCTTCTCTACTACCGTAAACCCATGAACTGCCTTTCTACAGCAGCACCAGTGGCCAGAGAGCTCATCTGCTCCCAGATACCTTCTGCAGGAGACACCACCGGGAGGGTGTTTGAGCCTTAAAAGGCAAAGGAAGAAGTGAAAAATCATCAGGGTCCTGCTCCTAGAAGACAGGACCTGCTTTTGAATGAGAGGGAGACAGAAACAATCACCGGCACCAGATTCCTTACAGAGGCGGTTCAGGTGTGACTCACCTCTGGCGATGCCCATCCGACCAGAGCAGAGGAAACAGAAGGGCTGAACACGATGACCCAAAAACAAAGTGTGGAAAAAGTTACATGAGAAGTCAAATTAATTTGTTTTACAGCTCTGCCAGGCTGAGCTCACCTATGGCTGTATACTTCTGCAAATGAAAGACAATGTAAAGGAAAAGGAAAGAAAGAGGGCTAATATAATTCATGCATTCAGATGAATTAAATTGCTTCAGTGGCTCTTCCCCTCATTGAAACCAGCTGGACGTATGTCCTTGCTGAAGTAAGCGGAGTCCAGCTGAACTCCGGCTGCTTTCCCTGGGGTTCAAACATGCATAATACATGTGCCTCTGACAGCTTCTCCCAGCCACAGAACTCTGTGTCCTCGTTTATTAGGACACAGAGGCTTGAGCTGGGACTGGGAGTCAAAAGCCACAGGGTCCATGGCTAATTACCCTGTTAAAACAGGCCCGAGAGCCCAAAGGAAGATTAACTTCTCTGCTTGAAATGAGGATCTGCTTGTAATTATCTTCAGCGTTGTTTCCTACTTCACTTGTTCATCTCCCAGTATATTTTCAATTAGATCCAAGAACTACAATAAAACAGCATTTTATTGCTAAGCCAAGTACTCCAAAATTAAGAATTGCCAGAATTAGAACTGCCCATGCAACTTCAATTTGGCCCCACTCTATATATGCATGGTTTTAATTACATGATCACACAACATTTTATCCACGGGACCCTTGATTAATTTTCATTCTGAACACACTGCTGAGAACTTCAGGGCCATTAAAAAAAAAAAAAAAAAAACATACCTTAGTTTTTAAATCCCAGCTCATCCACAGCTCTGAAAAACAACAAAAATATTTCAAGATAGTATTTGACCTCATGTTTCTACAGATTTGGGGAAAGAAGTGCAACAGTTGTGACTGACACAAGGTGGTCACCCACCAACATGAAGGAGTGGTTACAACAGATAATTCATACTGTTCCATCATACCTACGGACTGTACAGCATCACTTCATGAAGAACCAGCATGTGACAATGTAGGAACTGA
The DNA here is from genome assembly GCF_964106895.1 of Numenius arquata. Taxonomy (NCBI): domain Eukaryota; kingdom Metazoa; phylum Chordata; class Aves; order Charadriiformes; family Scolopacidae; genus Numenius; species Numenius arquata. The sequence goes on along the minus strand of NC_133589.1, from coordinate 1,002,820 downwards.
GCCCTGTTCTTTATCCCGCACCACAGGAAAGGGTTGCCCTGGATCTACCCACACCCCGAGTCAGAGAATGCCCTCGTTTCCCAGTGCTGCCGGTAGAAGCGGCTCAGCCCAGTGCCCATGGCTGAGCACGCCGTCCTCACCTTCGCCCGGTCACCAGCTCTCAGCAGAAACCCTGCACCTTCCTCAGAGACTGCTGCCCAGAGGCGGCTCTGCAGACTGCCTCAGGGGGGAGGGGAGTAGATCAGTCCGTGATATTACACCAAGAAGCCCTTTAAGCAGCTCGACTAAAACTTCTAGTGTCCAAACACCACGCTGTGGTTTCTAACAACGCACCCATGTCATCTGCCGCAGGCACAGGCGAGTTCCCTCCGCCTCAGCGTGCTCAGCCGTGCCCGAAGCCGTGCTCAACTCACGTTTACCCCGTAGGGACATTAGCTCTGGCCCACCACCACACTAATCCCCGTCACCTCTCATCGCCTCCCAGACCGGCCAGAGCAAGCCCCTGGGGCTGGACTGGGAAGACACACTCCAAACTTCAGGCTAGGCCAGCTTTCGACCACACCAACCAAAAAGTGGCAATTTAAGAGTGAAATCCTCACTCTCTCAAAGCCGACAGGCACAAATGCTTCAGATACTCCTTGGCAGTTATTCTAAATTTCTAAATACAGGCAGCGCAAGACGATACTGGTGTGAGTGTGTTCAGGCAGAGCGGGTGGAGGAAGAAGCTAAACTGCAAACCCCTCTACTGCCTTGTGCCTTACCGACAAAAAACCCACTCAGGTTACTCCTATAAGTAATATGCTTTTAAACCCTAACCATTCAATGTTTCTTCTCCTTCTTAAGTCAGCACACGTGTTCATGGTAGCAGCAAACCCACTAGAACCAAGCTGCATATACATCATCTTTTGTTTTCCAGGGGGACGTGGCATGAAGACTTGGACAGCTCGTACAAACGACAATAACACCCTTGAATGCAAGTCTCTCATGCCGAGGTAACCAGAATGCCAGCTGGATCCTTCACCACTGCCCACAAGAATGCTCTCCTTCATCTGCAAAGGAGCCCACGCTGTTCTCTCCTCTGAAATAACTCTTGGGCAGATATTTATAACCTGCGGTACGCTGTCTACGTGCCTGGGAGCCTCTGGGTTTGTTTTACTAGCACTGTTAAATATAGTTTTCTCTGTTCATAAAACATCTAAACTAGACTCTCAGAACTGTAAGTAGAGAGCAGAACTTTGTCTTCTTCAAGGGCCAGAAACCACTTGTTTGCACTTGATGCAGAGGCAGAGAAGAGGTGTACAATAACAGTGACATTGTCCAGGAACCGCAACACGGAACACGAAGAGCAGTTATTGCTAACGAGAGGAAGAGAAAGTTTTCCTAATATAATATTTAGATTTCTCTTATATAATAACAAGAACTACTGTAAAATTGTATTTTTTAAGTATGTAATTTCAAAAAGAAGTACTCAAATAGTGAGACACATTGAAAGAGTCGCAATTACGCAGAGACACAAACCATGAGTTCTATACTTAAGCTGCTCCCAGACGACTCTGGATTCCGTGTTCTAGTTTAGGCATAAAATAAAATAAGTTTCATCCCACAATGCTCAAATAAGAGCTCCAAAATTCAGGAGAAAGTAGAAGAAAGGCCAAAACTGAGATTTCCATTTGGATTCAATTCTAATTATACTCTTCTGGGCAGTTTCCTCCCTATTATTTTTAATTAGCTCCTCTGACACCATAAATCACCCACAATAGTGAGGGTGGTTTGGGGTTGGGTTTTTTTTTTTTTTTTTTTTAATTCTAAAAAGTCCTCATTAAAAAACCCACCAAGTAGGATGAACACACTCTACTGACAACAACTAAATATCCCCAGGGCTACAAACATTCTGCAGCTTTAGAAGAACACAGGCAGACCAATGGGGACTGAAAAGAAAAAAAAAGAATTTAAAAAAAAAAATAAATCACAACTTAGAGAAGCAAGAAAGCAGATTTCTAGGGACCTGCATATCCCAGCCGTGCAATCACGGGAATGGAATCCCCCCCATAACAACAGCTCTCGGAAAGGCAGCTCCTCAGTTCAAGGCAGCCCTTTGCAACGAGCTCTGTGATGTTATATTTAGAATTAGCAGTAGTAAATCCACTGCTGTAGCCAATTCACATTAGGTAATTCCTGGCTAATCAGATTCTGCCATACCCTGCAGAAGCAGTACATCCTGTAGCGTACACCTCCGTGACCCGCTGCCCTGTCACAGCCTCAGAAAGAGCCGTTCTGTGGCCAGAGCCCAAGCGGCTCCCAAGCCCAGGGTGCGAGCACAGGGCTGGGGGCTGCCCTCGCCGCAGCCAGGGTTCGCTTTTACGGCAAAGCAAGTCCTCTTTAACGGAGAAAATACTACCTAAATACAGTATGGGATGGGGTCAACCAACCAGCAAAGGCCTGTGCGTTAAGGACAAGGGGTGAAGGAGCAGCAGCAGCAGCAGCCTGGCACCTACTAAGGATCCCTCGACGCCAGCCCTCTACTCCCATTGGCACCAGGGAGCAGCTCGCCCGGAGCAGCGCTCCCACATCACCCTGCTGGGGCCCAGGGAGACACTTCAACACTTTGTACTGCACAGCAGACTTCCCTCTTTGATTATTTAGTAAGACATGATTGAAAATGTCGCAAGACAAGAAAGAATATTTTTCAGGGTCGTCAAGCAAATGCTGATGGGTAATTAAAAGTCCAGCTGCATTAAACCAGCAGCTGCTTGGGGAGGGAAGGGAGAGGGGGATATATGTTTCAGTATGATAACTTCTGAACTTCAAAAGGTAGAGGCAAGATGCAAGAAAAATCAGAATCATGTTCTGTAACTATAAAACAATAACCTAGTATGTCAGAGTGAGTATCTCTGCTGTATTACTCTTACTGCAACACTGCTTAATTAATTACACTGCTCCAAGATGACTGACATTCAGCTGCCCTCCCCTCACACCGAGCATTCAGCAGCCTGAGAAACCAGGTGAGGCTCTTTGAGTGAATCCATGCAGAGGTTAACGCCATCCTGAGGGAGCTTTGATCACGTTATCCGTACGATAAATGATTCTGAACTGGCACATGACTTTCCCAGTTTACTGGCTGACTTAAAGCAGATGGATAAAATGAATAGTTAAGAAAAGCTAGAAGGAACACTTCAGGTGAAACCCCACAGTATTTTATTTCCAACCAAGCAGTCAGACAAGGGCTATTTTCCTCCTCCCTCCCCCACCACCACCAGCAGAACCAGAGCTTTGCCCTGTCTTTTGAGTCCTGCCACTTATCCTCTGTGGCTTCAGAGAGTAAGGGTTTGGGGCACTAAAAACAGGAGAAAGATTAGTATTTCTATAATTTGAAAGTTAAGGAGAGCTTAGCAAAAGGAAAAGTCCACAGCATTAATGTAAAAACTTCCCTGGAGGGAAGAATTAAGAGGGAATATGCTCTGCTGCTCCAAAGACAGCAAGATTCTTAACCAACAGCCCGCTTTCTTTGCTAACTCCAGATGAGGACAGGATCAGTATTACAGCCAGCACTGGACACAGAGCTTTGTGCCTCTAATCAAAGAGCTACAACAAAGTTGTTTCCACTCTCCGAGTCACTGGGATCCTCTATATTTGAGGCCCTCATTATTTTCATATACTGCAACCCTGGCAGAGCCAGCAGACCAACTCGCTTGCCGTTTTGTTCCTAGAATTAAGCCATCAAATTTACATCACAAAGAATAAATGTGGTTTAATCAGATTAATTTGTTCCCTCACTCTCTTAAGCAGCAGACACCATGAGAGGCACCCACTGCAGTTCCTTCAATTGTTTGCAAAGACTGGAAAGGGGAAAAACATAAATCCACTAATTAACAGAGAAACAGCAATACGTGGAATCTGGCCTCCACTGCAACCAACGGGCCTTTTGCCAGCCAAGTTCACCCACTGAGTTTAACAATAGTTGCTGGAAAAAATGTGAATAGCTCCATTAGGATTTTGAGTGAGAAACAAAGTCACTTGGCAGCTGATTACAGTGGAACAGGACGTCAGCGCAATGAAGGAGGGATGGCTACCTGGCAATACTAAGCTTTCCACCACCACCGCCATCGGGGTGAAGGTCCAGTGAAGATTAGTTTATCTGCACAGCCTTACTGTTTCAGAAAACCTCTGGCAGGAAATCACAGAGTTTAACTGCGGGAGGAAAGCCTTCAGATAAGCATTTCATCTTCTGCTTTTTAGCTGTACATAAAGGGCAGAAGACAAAGAACAGCTACTGATGAAGTCAGGGCTCATCCTCAAGGAAGGCTCCATTCCACAAGCAGGTACCAAGGGACAAGCAAACTCCTCTTTCTCAGATGTCCAGCCTCAGTCCCTCACTGTGCCAGGCCACCAGCCCTATCACCTTCCCTCCACGGGCTGGGGAGTTACAGCAGCAACAACTCACTCACCTTCGGCAGAGCAACTGCTCCAGCGCCAGCACGACTCTGCTTCCTTTGATCCAGAGAGGTACAGGATGCTTTACAGGAAACATACTTCCTTCTTCCTTCCCGAGCAAGCCGTCCCCTTCTTTACCCTCACCTCTTGTAAGGCAGATGCTTATAATCCACTCTGCTGGTTTCACTACAGCACAGACCAGCACGATCTCAAGGTTACTCCATTTCTCGTTCCTGCCTCACAGCCAGCAGCGAGGGGCAGTTCACCCCTACCACTAAAAAAGGATTCTTCAGACCGGGTACTGACATTTTGTCTCAGCCCCCTACCTCTTGCCAAACTCCCAGGTTCTCCTACAGCAACAGAAACTCCTTCTCTGCAGCTCAGGTGCCTCCTCCACCCTGATCAGAGCTCGTTAGAGGAGATTGCAAACACCTGGTGGCTCATCCTGGTTCTGTCCCTCCCTGCACAAGGTGACCAACCCCTGCCCGACCTCTCTTTCTAACCTTTAGCAACAGAGATCTTCTTGCTACATCACACTTCTCTTCACCAAGGAAAATTCAGGCATCCCAGGAATGTGTTCTCAGAGCCATAGAAATGGAAACACCTCCACCCCTCCTGCTAATTGCCATGATTGCATTTTTTCCTTATAGCCACCTGCTGTGAATCACCTTCAGCGCAGCTGGTGACACTGTGCTGCTAAATACTGGGTGCAGAGGTGGGCTCTGTCCTCACCAGTCTGGAGATCATTAGAAACCTGGAAGAAAATTAAACACACTTTTTCTCTCTAAAAATCTAGCAGAGATTTTGTAACGTGAATCCTGTTACAACCCAGCCATTTCCTCAGTGGAGCCAATAGCAACCATTTTTCTATAATGTACATGAGCAAGCCATAAGTAATGTGTCATTTACAGATTGCTGTGATAAACCCCAGGGTTTCAAAGAGGCCGCCGAGGGCACACTTTAAGACAACATCGCCAGAAAGGAATGAGTGGAAGGAAACCTACAGACTGCAGTCAGTCAAAGGCCTAGAAACTTTTAGACGTTGATGTAAAACTAAAGATAGTGATGATCACTGATGGATCTGCCACCACCTGCGAAGGGAAGGGAAGGGAAGGGAAGGGAAGGGAAGGGAAGGGAAGGGAAGGGAAGGGAAGGGAAGGGAAGGGAAGGACAAGGCAGAGTCTGCCTCACCAAGGGATGACGTGGCAGCCCCAGATCCCACTCGGGTCTCCTAGACATCTCCACTGGACTGGGCAAGAAGCCTAAGGTATCTCAGATGAGAGATCAACTTTATTCCAACACTGGAAACATGAGCCAAAGCTAGAAACCATCATGCCGTTTTACAGGCCACCAAAGGGTTCATAATGAAGTTCCTGGGTTTGGCGTCATCGGCAGGGAGGAAATCCTAACATTAAGAGTGAAAACTTGCCCATACCAAGGAAATGGCAGAGATCTCTCCCAACAGGGCTCTTCAGCAGGAACTCAAACGCTGGGCCACATTACTTTACAACCTTCATCTTAGTTTGGTCCCAAGATTTTTTCTGAAGAAGCAAATAACCTCCCCAGCTGTACTACAGGATACAAATACAAAGACCAAGTGGTGGGATGAGACAATATTGCAGAGACTTTGTTAGACAGAATCTTTGGAAGGCAATTCAACAGGAATGAAAAGAACCATGATTAATAATTGATTTTTTTAATGTTTACTGTTAGACATTTTATTTCTGCTTCTGCAAAAACACCTGTTTTGTTTTAATATTCTGCCTCTGACGAGCTCCTTCATAAATATTTCTACTTTGCAGTATAAAAAATTTAAGCTCTTAATTAAACTGTCATTGATGTTTTATGGCAATAAATGCATTGAAATAAATGACAGCATTTAACAAAACGTGCACATTTTTATAGGGATGATCACTGCTGATGTTCACGGGTAATGTGAAGGATGGCAGCATCTTCGTACTGCTCACAAGAAAGACTTTTTGATCACTGGGCTCTGAGGATTATTAGTCAAAACCAGCACTTCTGATGGAAAAAAGAGAAGGAGAAAAGAGCAGAGGAGGGAAGGGACTGACTGACATTCTGCATTGTGAATGTTTAAGCAAAATGCTGCCTTGTATTACTCTGCAGACCCTTCCCCTCTTGACCTCAGATACTTTCAATATCAGATTCCTGGTACTTTGCATACTTATTTCTAATCTATTTTAGAATTTGGAATTACTTTTTAAGATCTACAAGGGCTTTGGAGAAATTCAGTATAACGGGAAAGATCATTTTGCTGCTGAAGTTCTTGTCTATAGGTACAGAAATTTCATCACATAAAGGAAAGACCAAAGAATTTAAAAAAAAAAAAAGTCTTTAAAAAAGGCAATATTTTCATAGCTTGCTATTTGTATACTGAAATTACTGAGCAGGGAAGAGTGGCTTTGAGGGGGCGCAGCTGTCATATGAAGGTGTATGTTCGAAGGTACAAGGTAACCTCGCAGCAGTTCAAAGACATCTCTTTGGAGCAGAAGCACTAACCCCTGCATAAATTAAAAACAAGATTTCACTTTCATTTAAATATGTTCTATTTTTGAAATGTACATGAGAGAGCTCTTTAGAACAAAACTGGTTGTGAATAATTAAACTTTAAGGATTATAAAGAAAAAAAGCATTTGCAACATACAGTTATTGTCAGGAAAGTACCCAGAGGGATGAGACACGGTGCTGCTCCGTGGGGACCGCAGCGGGAGGCGGCTGCAGGGCTGGCACACACCAGGGATGCACGTGGGGAGGTGCTTCCAGTTCGCACGCTGAACATTTTCTAGCCATATTATAACCAAAAAGAGAAAGAACTGCTCCCTGCTCCCCACCAGGCACCGCTGGGACTATCCATCATAAAGCAGATTAGAACCCTTTGCCCTTGTGTTCCAGCTGGTCTAAATATCTCCTCAGGCCATTTTCTGCTGCTTTGTTTTACTCAATGGCAAGGTAATTAACAGCAAGGACAGGTACACACACGGTCCTGTTTCTCGTTCACACACTGCCCTAGAGATGGATGCCATAAACACCTCCAGGGAAGCATCACGAGCCTCTGACGCCTGCGGTGACCTGGAGCACTCCGTGCGCGGTGCCAGGAGCTCCCCAGTTCCTCTCTCCTCGGGGCAGTGGTGTGAGGGGGAAGCTGCTAACGCTGCTCCCAGTCTCCTCTATACCTGGTTATTTTCATTACTCTGCCTTTGTCTGGGGAAGAGGAAAGACAGCGCTTTGAATCCAGAAGTGAATGAGAGCAAATCAAGTTTCTATTAGAGTGAGACCGTCCCCGATCCATCAGGAACTCCATCTGCACCGCGTGCCGGTGCCTGAGGGAGCGGGGCAGCCAGAGGCACCTTGTTTTCGGCTGAGACAAATCCCAGCGGAACTTCCTGCAGTGCTGCATTGGGAGTGCTGCACAGCCCGCTCCCGAGCTCCTGTTTTGGTTCACCAAGAGGCAGCTTCTCCTCCTGCCGCCCTGCCCACGTGAAGGGGGGCGCGAGCTGTGGCCCAGGCCCCGCCACCTCCCTGTCACCCTCCGGGAACCCCTTCCAGCTCCACGAGGGCAGTGTCACCCGGGCAGGCAGCTCTGTCCAGGCTGACGGGAAACACACGAGTAAATTAATAATGAGCTTGAACCTAACAATTATGGTCATAAAGCAACCATTTTTTTCTAGTAGAAATTAAAGTTTATCAAGCCCTGGAAGAGGCTGCCCAGGGCAGTGGTGGAGTCCCCATCCCTGGGGGGATTAAAAAGCCGGGCAGACGTGGTGCTGAGGGACGCAGGTCAGTGGTAGGTTTGTCAGTGCTGGGTTGATGGTTGGACTCCATGATCTGAAAGGTCCCTTCCAACCTAGGCAATTCTAGGATTCTATGAAAAAAAAAACCCAATTGCATCAGCTTTGCCCACCCTTTAGCCACAGTGCCAAAGGAAAGCCCTCTCTTCTGGGAAATGGCCTTTTACACCTTCTCTCTCCCACCAGGCAGTGTTGGAAATGCCGTGTCAGACACTCGTGCAAGCCATCGTCACACAGTCACACAAACTCACCCACTCCAACCCTGAAGGCAGGTCTTATTTTGAGGACACTTCTGAAGGAGCAGCGGTGCTTTAGAAGACCACGACTGAATGTGTTCCAGCAGCAGGACTAATTAAGGCTGATGCTGATCTGGGTAGAATTCCTCCAGACTACTGAAAAATGTATTTACTTTTTCCTAAAAATTTTAGTGAAAACCAACATCCAAATAATTCGTTGGGAGCCCATGAAGTCACAAGGACACAGGGAAGGAACTCAGCCCACACTGAGTTAGGAGTCAGCATTTCTTGTTAGCATTCAAGGAACAGTCCTCCCCGTCTGACCTTCGCTGGCTCCCCACGGTTCATTCCAACATGCATGGTTCCACTCTTCTTCATTAGGAAAAAGAAGGAAAAAAAAAGAAAGTTGAAGAGGAAACACTCTCCACTTTTGTTTTTACATGAAAACCTCTCTCGCCAGCTCGTTCCTGCTGGCTGCTTTTGCATGGTTCCAGTGTGGTACACTAACGTCCGTCTTTGAAACAAAAGTTATTTAGATCATTTGGGGATTTAGGCAGAGCTCAGCTGGGGCAGGGTAAAGGTTGAAGTAATCTTCCAAAGCCCTTTTTAAAGATTAGATATTCATTTTCTATTCCTGTTCTGCAGATAACCACAGCAGAGAGTGACAGAAACACTAGCACATGCTTGGCTGAACTCCTCATTAATAAGGACACCGCTATCTGGATGATCTTGCTCCCTTTCTCTCATGCTGAGAGGGAAGGACACCACAACGGACATGAAAAGATAAAATACTCCAACACTTCATAAAGCATAACAGCTTCTTTGTTAATCAGTAACTGTCACCAGGCTGTGTATCTATGGGGTGTGCACACAGGACTGGCAGGAGCCGTGCTGGGGAGATACAGGCAGAAGACTGAGGACAGAGGTGGTTTCCAGACCCACCACAGGCCGCCTGTGTGATCCCGGCTGAAATACTTAAGGAGTGTGCTCCAGTTCCCCCGTTGTTCAAACCAGGCTTCCCACCTCTTAAACCCTTTGAAATCTCCCAGATTTCCAACTTCAGGACAGGGACATCTCACTGGGTTTGTACAGAAACCACCATAACAGGCTTCTGATCATCGTCTACGTGCTGCCTTCCTAAAAATAACCACGTTGCACATCACACATGCAATGAGGACAGAGCTACTCAGGGCTCTGTAGCTCAGTATTTAATGTTCATCACAGGACTGGATGTTTGGGCAGCTAAACCAATAACCAGGTTTTCTAAGATGAGAAACAGGAAACAGATTCCCTGGTTTTTAGTCCTCACTAGAGCATGTCACATCCAGAGCCACCCGCGGGAGCCAGACTGCGATGGCAGCTGGGGCCAGGCGCGGGGACCAGCTCCAGCCAGGGCCAATGGCTTCTACAACTGCAGGACAGCAACCAGCTCCCGTACAGACATCTAACTCCTGCAGCTTTCAGTCATTTAAGGTGCTCACATACCTCATTTTTCTCTGCCTTCGTTACCTATCAACATTCCCAACACAGGGACTGGGGACAAAAACCAAACTACGGACTGTGAGGGACTCAGTCCAAGAACAGGGATTGCCTAAAAAAAAAAAAAAAAAAGAAGTTGGCAGTCAAATTGGTAACAAAATGCATTGTCTGAGAGGAAAAACCAACATAAAATGGAAGTCATGGCAGCTTGTCCTCCACCAGTGGTTATGGAACCGAACAAACAGCCCAGGCTGTCTTAAGCGGTGCATCATCTGTGCCTTTGCACGGGCAGTAACTCTGATTCTGAAATCATGCATTAGGTCCTGCAAGCAGGAAATACTCTCAGTGATTCCTACCATTGCACTTAGCCCTTCCCCTGCGAGGCAGCAGAGGATGTGCAGGAGTTAGCAATCCCCAGACCAGTGTTTGCTTTTAATTAAATCCTTCCTCCCCACCTTGTTCAGGACCTGCCAGGATGAGGCCCCCAGAAACGCACGTGCAGGCCATGCAGTGAGGAAGCAGGATTTATACCACACAGCAGAGGCATAAATCAAGTTCATAAAACATGTTATTTCCAGCTGTGATGTTATACACGCTGCTTTCGAGAAGCAGCAGGAGCTGTTTCCTTTCCCCATACTGCTGCTTTCAATATGCAACAAAATGGTTTAAGTGCCTGAGAAGGCACTAAGGATGTTTTAAGAAACTGCCACAGTTAAGATTTTTTTTTTTTAAGAGAGGAAACTGGAAGAGGAGTATCAGGCAATAAAGATCTCTCCTTGTTAGGTATGAGAACCTTAGCTGCCAAAATTGCTCCTTGCTAGTCTTGTCACCAAGAAATACTCTTCCCAGAGCACCCTGTAGTACCCCAAAGAAACATTATCTCATTTTTGCTGCAGCTTTTCCTTCTGTTTCCTGAAATAAAACTCACAGCACGGTGACAGTGGATGCTAGCCAGAGCGGTGCCACCCAAGCCACGCACCTCCTCCAGCAGAGGTGACCCGAACTGCTCTGCACCTCCAGAGAGGAGCACCTTTCTGGGTCTGCTGATGGAGCCAGTGGTACCTCCTCTTTGGCTTCCAGGAGCCGAGCGTGCTTGGGAAAACATCCTGCTCTGAGGGTGCCTTTTGCGCTGAGCAGGTTCTGGAAAGCAGCTGAACCTTCTCAGCCGCTGTTTCCCTGGTACTTGCTGTAGCAGCCTCTCATCCTTGGGGTGGAGGTTCTCCCACAACCAGGACCCAGGAAACGGCCTGGGCAGCAGGCAGCTGGTGGGGATATTCTAGCGCTTTCCTTACGTTCATCAGTCCTACCACGGAATGAGAACCAAAAGAACCGTGTACAACTCGCAAGCCACCACCTTGCTCTCAGTGGAAGTTAACAGAGCTGAGACAGGGCTGAGCAGCCGGACTCATCCAAGCCTGTCCCCACACGGTGACAACACAGGACCAGACCCAGACAGCCAAAGCAGAACTTCCCGCGCTCTGCGCTGGGCCAGAAGGGCTGACACGAAAGAGCTCAGAGCCACGGGTCCAGGTGGGAGATTTTCTAAAATGGCAGGACCTCTCAAGAGCCTGATGAGCTTCTACATCAGATTTATTATATCTTTGCAATCATCTGCTCTTTTCATCTCAACCTGATTTGTTTAAATAAACAACCAGCATGGCTTCAAGTGCCATTTCACCCATTACACGAGCAGCTAGAGAGCTGGAGAGGCAGGAAAGGGAATAATAGAAAACTGATGAGGAGAGAAGAAAATAATAAATAAGACCAAAAGAAAGAATGAGCACCCTTAGGGTGATAGTCAGCATTCCAGCTGAGAGGTCCGTGGGTACAGAAAAGATTATTTACATTGAACTATGAATTTTAAAAGTAATATTATATAAGCCTTCCAGCTTTAACAATTAAAGGGAAAAGTAATTATAAGAATTACCCAAATGATAAATGGCTTGAAAATAACTGAAATATTTCTCTCTCCCTAGTGGAATGTTTTGCACGACAAAAGGAACAAGTTTCTGAAAGATGGGTAGGGGGGTTTTATCAGTCATTTTAAAATGCAAATATTTTAATAGGTTTCTTTTAATATATATGATAATGAGCTTATAGATGAGACACAAACCACAGGCCAAGTAAGCAGATGTCTTGTCAACAAGGTCTAGAATTTAGAATCATTAGGGCTCGTTTAAGAAACATACTTACTCTGACATAAAACTGAAGCATATTATAATATTTCAAATTCACACTGCTCTGTGTGACATTTTTTCCTCATTAAAATGAAGAATGACACAGCCAGAGAGAGCCCTGTCTTCCCTGCTTTGTATTTGTAGTTCAAAAGATGTCTCTAGCAAATTGTCCCAGAGAGACAAAATATTAAGCACCTTGAGTGCTGTTCTGCATGCAATTAATTTCACAGCCTTTGAAAGTTTTTAATGTGTTGTGGTGACCAGTGAAATAACAATAACTTGCTGCTCATTGTTCCCTTCTTGTTCGCTCTCTCTTTTCTGCAACCTGTCAAATCCTGTTTGGCTCTGCCTGTTTCTCGGGGTGTCAGTTCCTTTGCACGGTGCAGCTTTCCTGATGGAATTCCTGAACTTCTTGTTCACCCTTCACCTTTGAAAAGCAAAGAATCAGCCAGACCTGAGCAAAGGAAGCTCAAGGAATGAGAACCGACATGGAGTGTTTCTGAAACTATGGCAAGTAAACAACACAGATGATCGTTAAGCAAATACCACGAAAATTAGTCAAGTTATGGAGTTAATTACCCATTGGGCTGGGTTTTTGCCAATCCACTGAAGTCAGTAGAAGGTTCCCTAATGCCCTAAAAGGCATTCTATCAAACCTTAAATTAAGTTCTCTTTTAAAGACGCTCCTTTCTTCCTTTGGTGCACACATACATATATCCAAAGGCAAACTCCACCCTTTGACTCCTACGAAGCAGTGAAATTTATCCGAAACGTCAGTACTCACATAGAATATGTTCCTTGCGACCAGATACTGTTGAGAAGCCTGTAATGTCTTGGGTAAAAGCAAAGTAATAAAAAAAGGACATGGTTATTTGTCCTACAGAAAAGCATAATTAAAAAGGAAAAGTGTTGTAAACACCACTATGAGTACAAACAGAGGGATAGTCCCAGGGGAGATGGCATTACGGAGGCAGAAGAACTATTCAAAGTAAAGGACAATGCTGGCATAAGAACCAACGCATATACTATTTGGGCTGAAAATTAGAGAGAAGTATCCAGAAGAAGATTCAGAATAACCAATATCAGCAACTGGAGGCCGGCAATCCCACTACAGACCCCTGGGAAAAAATCACGCTTTAGACCTTTGCTTCAACAAATACTGGAATTTTTAGCCATGTTTCAATAAGATGTTCATAGCTTCACAAAACTGAAGCCTTAAAGCTTTTAAAACTGTTTTCCCCCATACAACTTGGCCAAAACCATTTCTAAATAATATTTTTGTCCCCCAAGCTGCAGTTTTTGATGAATAAATGATAAAATACAAGGGAAAGGAACAGATATACCTATAAACCAGGCATGTTGGCTTCAATACAACTGAAAGATCTTTGTTCTTGGTGAATTCTCATAAAAACTATTACAGACAGTAGCCTCTGTCTGGATTTCATGTGCAATACAAAGAGATAAAAATAAAAATAAAGGTCAGAAGAGAGAAAAAAAATGACCCCGTCTTTCTACAAAACTTACATAACAGAATAAATTTACAAGCACTTGTTTAATAACATCTCAAAATCCAGCTGAAAATACGCATTTTATCGGGTTTCTGAAGTACCATCATTTTGAATTATTTTTTTTTTGTGAACGAGTTCTGTCCTTGGTGAGTGAAAATTGTTTCCTGCATCAGATACTGGCTCATACCCTTACCTTTCAGGGTGACTGATTTCAGAAGTGTCTCCATCCCGTCCTTTAACACAGCACTGAGCATGTGGCTTAAAGAAAGAAAAGGCCAGACTGACTTGCCTGAGACCCGACAGTCTCCCAGTATGGCTCCGAGCCACCCATCACCCAGGGGAGGCAGGGAAGGGATTCCCGTTAATATTTCAATCCAGATCCTCTCCTTCCTTTCTCCTGGCTTATATTGGAGGTGGGGGGAGTATATTCAGTCAATTCTGAGCAGGTAACTAAGGAAATTGCTTCTGTGGTATTTTTAGTCCTAGCTTGATCCAGGGCCCCCTTTTAAATTCAGGTAACCAGCGCTTTTACCACACTTCCTTAGACACTACGGACCCTGACAACAGGACAGCACGTGTCTGGACGGGGACTCACAGATGGTGCCTGGAGACAGAGCAGGGAATGCTCTCGGAAAGGGGCTGCCACGGGAAGGACAGAGACCTGCCTTTAAGGGTTCAGCAGGTGCTGGGCAAGAGCCCTCACCGCTCTCCCTCCACCTTCAAAGAACCGCTGACTCCCTGAGTGGGGCTGTCCCATTCCCGGAGCCAGCCCAGCACCTACAGCAGTGGGGCAAAGCTGCCCAGAGGGGCCGTGAGCTCCTGCCATCCACCTTACGGAACATGAACAACTGCCCGACGAGCAACCTCTCTGCAGGATGACTTGCTGGGCATATGCTATTATATTTTAACATCCATCAATCTTTCAGGGAGTTATTTCCTTTCCACTCATTACTGTTAATATTGGTTTTATTTATTTAATCCTGCAAATGCTTACACACCTGTGTAAAGTTAAAGCAAGTTATTCCATCACAGGGCCAGCGCCCAGAGTAGCACACCCACGGAAACAAAGCTGGCCCTGCTGAGCTCATTTTTGTTCTTGTGGTTTTTGCTTCAGTTGTAATTCAGGGAAGAAAATATTCTGGGGCACATTGACTAATGCACAGAGAATATGTTAACAACCTTTCCAATAACGAACAATTCGCCTCCCAGTCTTTGCAAATGACCTTCACAATCTATCACCTGAGCTCGCGAGGCACCGGCAGCCCACAGCCAGCACCGAAGCTGCAGCAAAGTCCCGCGGCAGACAATATGGGATGAGACAGCTTTAGATCATACCAGATCAGCCCACACTGTTTAATTGACAATAATCACCAATGTGGCACCGCTTCACTCACTACATGAACCTTACCCAACAGTTCTGGCCTCTGGAAAACTTTAATGATCTTTTAAGAAAAATGGCTTTGCTTTAAGGTTTATTCCCAGTGCAGTGAACCTTAAGAACACATGAATATTGGGCAGGCTGTGCCATGCGTATGCGTGGGAGCTGCTGAAGTGTGAGCAGGCGTACGGCCTCTGAGCATTGAGCACGAGGACACAAGGAACAGCTCCAGGGGGTTTCATGTTAGCAGTCTGTCTGGTACCAAAACAACAAGATTCACATTTAAAAATTCACCTCTGTCATTTTACAAAGTAGGTGCATTTGGATCAACCTTTGATTTAGGTTGATCTCTTGTGGTCAAGCTAAAGAAGTGCAGGGAAGGCAAATTATCTCCCAAACTCTTCCCCCAGCCAAAAAAAACCCACAGTGACTTCAGGCTACTTACCAAGGAGCTAAGAAGCAGACACGTGAAGCAGACACCAGTTTTTTCTGGGTGGCACTGTCATTACACGAGCCAGACCTGGCTTGCGGAGGGATCTGATGTGGTGTTTTGTATTCCAGTTGCAATAGCCCAGACCCATCCAAAATGTGACTGAGCTGAAAGAGGCAGAAAAACAAAAGCATCTCCTTTGTCCCAGATGAATTCAGCTTCATTAGTTTTGGCAGCTTTTCAAAGATCAGAAAAAAATATTTGTTTGATCTTTCCCTTCTTTCCACTTAAGGTCAATGATTAAAACAGGATCAGCTCAGTGCCTACACCTCCCGTTCACAGGCTGTTGGATACACCTACTAAGTACCATTTTGACAGCTGTGGAAAGAAAAAGAAAAAGATACCAAGACTTTTTGTAACAGCTTTACAGAATGGGGAAGATTGTTGCTTTCTCAGGTAGTTAAAAGCCTGGGCCTTGAGGCAGAACGATTCTGTTCTAATCTTCCCTCTGCAATAGCCCCACTTGTTGTCACCCAGCAAGTCACTCACAACAAATTTCAGAGACACATGTCACCAGCTCGACATACAACCCAAATTCAGTCCCCACTGAGAAACCATCTGCAGAAGAGCTCAGGGGCAGCAGGTTTCCCTGGTGGCAGGAACACATGGAAATATGGAAAAGGGGTTCTTCATAAAATAAGCAACCAGTCTCGTGCAAAAAGTTGCACCTGACACGCCTCATCCTGCCATTACTCAGGGTGCTGATTTTGAGAGTCCAGACAGATATATCAGTCCTTGAATTGCTCTGGGTTTTGAATTCCGCTCTGTGTAACTGCTGCTAAAAACAAAAAAAAAAACAAACAAATCAAAACAAAAAAAAAAAACAGATAAGTCCTAAAGAAGATGTATGTTTAGATAATGTGAAGCTTGAAGAGAATATTCACCTGTTTCAAACCCTATTTGTGTAATTCTCTAGAAACGCTTAAGCAGACATCACTGGGGAGTGGGAAAAACATCCTATTATCAACTTCAGAGATTTAAGGATTAGACTGAATCCTCTAAGACTATTTAGAAAAAAGAATAAAAAAACCACAAAAAATAAAAACAACTTTCCCTCTGCTCCTGTAATGGACTAATTCCATTTAGATAATCTTCCTCAAAAGAAACACAATCTTTCTTTCAGGGGAAAAGAAAATAATTCTTAACAAAGCAGGACAGAAATGGGAAATATGGTCCAGGAGGACCTTAGAGTGGCACCGGGTTCCTTACAGAGCCTTTCGATGTTTCAGTGGGAAAAAATATGGTCGCCTTGTTCAAATATTCAACAATAATGAGCAATTAATTCAGTCTTATTAGGATTTCAAATACTCACCAGACACATGATCGTTATCATACAGCAACCAGGAACACAAATCTGCTCTGCAGCCTAGGAAACTTCAGCGTCAAGAAGTTTCCCAAACTGTAGTACAGAAGTTCATTCCCCAAAAATACATTCTTATCATGTCACGTGCTATGAAGCTAGAAATTTAGAATAACTTTTACTGATTTGTATCCATAGTTAAATATAAAAAGAGAAAATAAAATAAAGAGCTTAAAGACAGCAAGGCTGTTTGCTCACATTGCAGATGAACACAAACACCAACTCCAGCCTGCTGAAGCTAACGCTGGAGCATTCTGTTGAGTTTTGCTTCAGTCACAGAGTGAGCTTTGATTCTAACCTGACCAACCATAGAAGTGCTGAATCTGATTTATTTAATCAGATTTCTCTTTTATTGATACAAAAATTTGATGCCTGCCTTTAATCTGAACTGAAAAATTTGAAGGGGAAAGATTGATTCTTAAAACGAGTGGGGAGGTAAATCCAGGTGAATCTAGGGAGAAAGGCTCCTTTCTAGCATGTCAGTTCTTCACTCCTGATTTTGCCAAGCAAACACTGGGCAGTTTTATGACCATAAAGAGCCAAATCAACTCTATTTTCCCCTTCTTTATATAACAGAAAATAAAAAACTTCCCCCCTCCCAAAGAAGCCCAAAGCAAGAGAACAGAATCCCCCCCGTTACTCTGTGCGTACGAGAGAAAGAAGTAGCACAAATAGAGGAGAACTCGGGGAAGGAGTGGCACGTCTGAGATTCCTTTGTACAATGACTTGCACCCAAGAGAAATGCCTTGCTATAAAAATCCATTTTAAGAACTATAAAGAACAAAGCTCTAACACAAAAAAAGTTGAAAACATTTCATTATAAATATTGCAATAACACGGCGAAGCACACAACTGGCCTAACTGGCAGCACCAACAGCCCCTCTGCATTAGTTGTATGCAAACTCATTACAGAAAACTCCAGCTATTAGTCCCATCCTAGTCCCATTTAAACGAATGGGAAAATGCTAACAACTTCTATTTAATCAAAAGTCAGATCAAACACAGATAAAAATAACATAAAAATTCTTACAGATCTTAGTGTTTGGTGGGAAAAACCTGCGGTGCTGAATGCCATGGTTTAGGTTAGTTTAGTTTGGTGTAGTCTTAGGATTCGGAATAAAGCCTGGCTTCCAAAGTCAGTTATGTTTATAACAATACGTTGGGTTCAGCCCCATATGTTGTTTGCACGTGCTTGATGACACTATATATAATAAGTTTTGAGCACGTCAAGAATTTCAAATAGGTATCCAAGAAACACGCCATACACGGAACTTCATATGCCCAGCTATTGCAAAGTCACTGGAACTTCTGAAAAAATCTCCAGGAGAATAAAATGAGGAAATAGTTCTTTTTATTCCAATAGACATTTTAGTAAATAAAGAAAAATGGTACAAAAACACATTAGAGACACCAAAATATTGACTAAGCTGCTATGAGTAAGCTTTTGAGAAGCCAAGGTAAAAGAAGTTCTAATAATCAAAAGAAAGTCTATTATAGCAAAGAGCGTTACGGTATCAATACCTGTTAATGAGCAACTTCAGCAGCTACTTGCAGCAAAAAGAAATCATCTGTCACTTGCAGAGAGCTGCCGGGGTTCAAGGCCACCTGAAAAGTAGAGTAAGATATAGGAAAGTAACTGACTTGCTAACAACCCCCTGGCCACCCGCTTACCAGTGGAACCTCTGAGATAATCAGGGGGTTCGGTAGCCAAAATGGGTCCCAGGCTGACACTGGGGTTTGCAGGTGCTGACAGACACCACGGCGAGAGCATCACATCCTGCTCAGCAAATGAACAGCAGGAGCAACTCTAAAGCCAGCGTCGAAAAAAGATATGTGGGATTTGGCCTCAAGAGATGAACAGGATCTGACCTAATTAGTGCTCATCCAGGATTGATTTAGATTAACTTGGCCAAAACCGGAGTCAGTTCATTTACTTCCAGCTGAAATTTACTTTCAGCTCCTTTTGTGTGACTACGTTCATATTCTGCCAGCAGGATGTGCAGAGAAAGTCTTTTCTTTATTGCCCATACAAAAGCTAAAGCCCTGGCACAAGCCCGCACGTCCCCACACACATCATCTTTGGTACTTTTGGGTTTTTGCTGTGATTGCCTATGTTTGGAACAGCAAAACCCTCAGGGTCATCCCGAGGAAGGAAAGAGGTGCTACTTTGGTGGGTCTTTCTGGTTCCGCCAGCTGACTCCAGCCACCGCTGGCTCCAGCCCGTGTTCGGCTGGGACTGGTGGACTCTCTCTCCAAAACCAGAGACTGTGGAGGTCTCAGTGCCACATCTGGGTTTCTCACTCTCTGTGAAGGACTAATTTGAAAACACAGAGGTTTGTGCCACTATTTTAACAATGTTGACAGGAATAAACACCAGCAAAAAGCAGACACCCTCCAAAAAAGGTTCTGTACTAACCTTTTTTGTTCAGAAGACAAAACTAATAAAATCGATCTTTAATTAATTTTTTCCTATTCTTAGGAAAATAGAGGTTAACCCAGTAGCCAAGCAAAGCTCAAATTTCTAAGTACTTCTACTTCCAAAGAGAAAATACAAATATTTATAAAGCAGCAGTCTCAGTGCAAACCCTTCCATTATCTGGAGGATTTTAGAAGACTGCATTCTGCAGTATAATAAAGACAGACAAATTAGTGAAAATACATGCAAATAATATTAATGTCCCTGAAAGATGTTTTAAATTTTGGCATTGATTATTCTACATTTGTATTATCCTTATGACTTCTTATATATTATGCGATTTCACTGAGATAAAACTAATTTCCCATCCAATTGATTTTTTTTAATCATAAACGTTATTAGTATTTGTGTTTTTTAATCTTTATGGCTCACAGTCTTTAAATGACCATTTTATAATTGATGATTAGATGAAGACGACAGAATCCATTATAATGTGTCACGAAAAACTAATTGTTAAGAAACAGATAAAATAATTACTCTTATTCTTTGTGACTAAGTATCAGGTTTGGAGCACGAAGCGGCTCTTTGCGCTGCAGCGTATGGGCTGGTAGAGCCCGGGCTGGGAGACGAGCACCCAGAGTTACACCCCGAGTTACAGCCCTGGCACGGCTGCTGGAGCCTTGCTGGATTGCCTACGATCACCTTCATCAAACCTCCCAATGAGCCACAACTTTTGGGGTTTAGGCTTCCTGGAATGAAGACCAGCGGGAAGTCAGGGAAGCAACTGTCAGTGCCCATGCCCAGCATTGGGAACATCGGCTCCGCAGGAATCGGTGATTCCCAGTGACCCCAGGGATGCTCACATCTCCCTTTTGTCCGCTTCCATCCCTGGAGAGAACACACAGACCCTTGGGCAGCTCATTTTGACCTGCACTCTCAGGTTTTATCCCCCTGACCAAGACACTTGGCGATTCTGGAATGAAGGACAGCACCGGGAAGGAGAGGCTCCGGTTCTGTGCCCCTCCTGTGGCCTTGGTTCACTGCACAATGGGTTGGAGATCACAGGAGCTTTTCTTCTGCTGGATAAATGAAAGCTATTAACAGGATCCTTGTAGTGGAACATTTAGGAAACATCATGGGCTCTTCATTAGCATAAATGCCAATACATAGCAGAGCAACTAACGTAAAAGAGCCAAAAACTTTTAGTAAGAAGGACGGAGGGAAAGGAGAGAATCAATATTTTTTTTTCATTTCTGCTTCATTTAATTTAAACATTTTACATCTCTCATTTGTGAAGTGAATACTAAGTGAAAAACCTAAGCATTTTTAACTGCACACATAGATCAACCCAGTAAACTGCCCGCTCATTTACACTTTGTTTGTAAGTTCTTTCCCGCAGCCAGAACTACACAGACGTCTCTGAATGAGCCCTGTGGGACAAGCCCACACTCTGGCCACCCCATCCATGGATCACACACAGCTGCGGCTTTCACCCATGGGAATGTGAGTGCAGAGCAACATCCGTAGGGTCAATGAGAAAAGAGCATTTCAGTCACAGTCTGGCCATCTGGGTTCAGGCTTCCGATAGCTGGGGCGTAGCAGCAAACACCCAGGAACAAGCAGCGCTTGGTACGAGTCACCACAGTCACTCCTTTGTTCCCTCAAGGAAGATCATGGTGGCAGAGAGCTCTCCATCTCAGCTAGAGATACCGTGACAGCGCTGAGCCCTCTGAGGGCAAAGCCAGCCAGAGGACGTAGATGATGGACCAAGACGTAACACCTTCCCAGGCGCTAACACTCATGGGACGGACCAAGACGTAACACCTTCCCAGGCGCTAACACTCATGGGTCTTACGCTTCAGGCTGTGCCACTCGTGAGCAACACAAGCCATTCCAGTAAATCCATGGTGCTTACACCACTGAGCTTTACTCGCCTTGTCATTTCTTCATCATTCTCTTCTTGGAGGAAATCGCCTCCCAAATTTTTAACCTGGCAGGTATCTTTGGGCCAAATCATGGTCACACCAGTAACCTGACCAGTGTAATTCATGTCTTCTATAACTGAATGCTCCTCTTTGCACACAGCTGGAAAAAGTTTACACCATTAAACAGTAGCTGAGCAGTGCAGGATAACTCTGTGAAGCCCCATACAATGAAGAATACATCTCTCCCTATTAAATAGCTCTATTGATTCCTCACGGTAAAGGCAACCCCTCCAGTCTAGTTAAGTAAAATAGTTTTCTTAAACAGTTGTCAATTCTTCCTTATGCTGTATTTTAAATTGGGAGGAAGTGGGATTTGTATTTATCTAGGAACTATGTAGAAAATCTGAAAAATAGGGATAAAAATGAAATATTTTTCCCTAAGAAAAACAATATCCATGTAAAACATCCCTTATGTTCCCTCTTGCTTGTGTTCCAGTGCAGAGGTTCGGCAAGTTTGTTCCATGGTATGAATGCAGAACTAATGCCAAAATATTTATATGGCCCGTAACTTACAGACCCGTTTCACCAGCTAATCATAATCATCACTTTTTGATTATTTTGACAACCAATTTGACAACAGCACTGCAGAGAAATAAATATTTTGCACATTCCTCATTGGCTCAACTTCATTTTTCAAAAAGACAAATGAAAAATTTAGAGTGAGTGCTCTCTGCTGAGTCTCCATCACATGACAGTAGTTTTTCCCCATTTGTTAAGAATGTGGTTGGTGCTTTTAATCGGGGGACAGTCTGAACATCGTAGCACACGGAAGAAGGAGAAAGCTGTATTAGGAAACAGTTCTGTTTTGAACAGCAGGAAAACTGCTTCCTAGCTGGGTGCAGACACGGCTCCAGCACGTTTCCCTGGAACACGCAGCCCCGTGGCGCTTGTCTGTCACTCTGCCATGATGTTCTTGGAACACCACATCTGTGGGCAAAAACTGAGCCCCAGGTGTTCAGATACATTTTGACCTGCAGAAAGAGAGAAGGAATAAAATCAAAATGCCACCACCCAGACAAGTCGATGTTCTCCTTCCTCTAAAGCTCCTTATGTCCTCCTTCTAAATAGATACTTATTTAATGATATTCTGACGCTGAAGATGTTGCAGTTACACTGCACTGATCCTGTCGACTGACCTCCCGACATGGCAAGCTCAGAGGTACAAGGGCTTTGGGTTCTCTGCTCCGTCTCCTTGGTCACCCCCACAAGTGCAGCTTTGCCCTTCACACTTTCTCTCCACCAATTTCTCCCATGTGTTTGTTGTTGCTGCTGCTGTCAGCTTGTTTGGGGTTAGAACAGATCCCACAGGCTGGGTACCTTTAGAAGAGCCTCCTGAAGATGAGGGGATATTTTGAGACCTTTCCCCGTCCATTGAAAGATGCTGCCTAGAATGAGAATCCTGTCACTAGGAAACATTTAAAGAGATACCCAAGCTACAGGTCCTAGCCTTAAGAAAAAAATGAAACAAAGAAATGAGAGATACAGCTAAAGAAGATTTTCTTAACCTTGACATTTGCCTCACCAAGCCATATGCTGCAGCTTCTCAAAGAGTATTGTTGCAGCACAGGGAGAACAATGAGTATTAGTTGAATAATCAGGATAGATTATCAAAATATATAAAACCAAAGTCTGTACCCTACAGCAAGTCATAAAGAAAAGCAGCCATCTGGAGCCTAAGAAATATTTCTAGCTTTGTCAGTAAGACTTTATTATAAACACACAATATAGGCTGCTAATTAAAAAAGCTACAACTAAGCATTCTCCCTCTCTCCAGGGATTTTTTTTCCATACATGCTTTAACATTCAGAACTGGGAACTTCATAAAGAGATGTCTAAGGCTCTGGGACTGCAGGAGACTGCAGGGTCTTTGATTCCCTTGCTCACACCCAGCAGCCAGAACAAGTCCGGACCGATAAGCATCAAGGAGCGTGTCTTCAGTCCTTCCCAGTTCTTGTTTCCTTGCTGATTTCCAGAACCTTCTACACGGCTTTATGAAAACTAACAAACACAGAAACTCAGAGGGGAATGCTGAGGGACCACAGGTTCCTGAACCACCCTTGTGTTTTTCTGAGGGTCTCAAGCCCAATGATTTTTGAGTAATGCAACAGCAAAGGCAAAGCAAAGGAGCTCGTTGATACCTACAGAAAGGACAGCCTGAGAGAAAGGTACTGAAGGGTTAAAAAAAAAAAAAATCTATCAAATTATTCTCCATTTTCATTTAGACAGGAAGGAAAAACGCTCACTTTTTTTTACCTGAGTGGGAAATTTTGCTTCTGCCTTTACTGATGATGCTGAAGTTTTATGTTTAACTTCTGGTCAGGAACATACTTTCAAGAACCACATAATCCTGCACAATACGTGACTTTTGTGTGGCATTTAGCACTTTCAGCATGAGCAATCATCTTCATAAAAAAGTATACAAAGAATCAGGGCAGTATCCTTGCTCTTCTGACTGATACAAAGCTTATGAGCACCTGCCATGCTCTTCCAGACAAGCTGCTTTTCATTGCTTACCGAGACAGATGTTTCCTTTCTTCACAAGAAACTTGATGTTAACATTTGCTTTCCATTGCGTTTCCTACTCTCCTTTACAAACACATGTACCTCCAAGAGTCTCAAAGTTCTCTACTTCCTCAGCTGTAGCATTTTTAAACAGCCTGTGCTAAAATAACCATTTAGTCGTGTCACAGGCACTGGCCAAGCCAAACCAGGGCGAGCTCAACGTGGTGTGGACCCAGAGGTACCCCTGCTCCCTCTTCTAGATGCAGGAGACAGCGTTATAAAACAGAGAGCTGCAGTGGACATAGATCTGGGACAGCTCAAAGCCATCTTCAGGGTGGCTTGCAGAGTTTTCCACCCCTTCTACCAGGAGATCTCGGCACTGGCCAGCAGAGGAGCTTTGAAGGGCCAGACCCATATTTCCCAGTGTGCACACAGAAGAGAGGGATATCATTGTTTGCTACAGGCATACATTAATTTATCCATACAGATCGATGATAGGATTTTCTACCCCAGAAGGTGCACCATCTCCACCAGAAGAAGACACAGCAAAAAGAGCAGCCCTGCTCACAGTCAGCCACGGGAACCATTAACTGTGCTGTTCGCAGGGCTTTCTGCCGATAAAGGTTCTTCATGACATGTTCAGTTTCCAGTTCAGGTTCTAGCTTAAAAAAAAAGCTTTGTTTCACATGATGAAAGTTGCCCTACTTACTGAAGAGACAAGTTACTTTTTGCTCTTTTGATTTCCTGCTGGCCAGGATGTACAGATGGCTTTTGGGGGGAAGAAAAAAAAAAAAGGACAGATGACACTGAAGCAGAAAGGAGATGAACAGCATCGCTCTCTCGCACTCCTGGGGTCTGGCTGAAGGAGTCCTGCTTCTTCCAACTGTGAGTGGTGAGAGATGACAGACCCATCACTCAATGAGAAGTGAGTTACGACTCTGCCGTACGCACTCACTTGGCTGCTTTCCATCGCCTCGGCTCCTCAGGAGCAGTTGGCTCATGGGAAAGCACGGCTTTGATGTTTTGCTGAATTTTCCTGTGGAACATATTAGACACGAGGCGTATCAGATACAAGTTCAAAGCATCCGGGCTAAATTCACAGTTGGTATTGATGATTTTCTGCACTGCTTCAGGTGACATTCCAAGCAGGTTATTTAATGTCTAATAAGCACATAACCAAGCCTATCCCACTAGGAACAATAGGGCTTGTGTAAAATGATGTCAAACATGGAGTCACACCAGATTTGACAGCTATTAGGCTAAGACACCCACAGAGTTACCTCAGAGAGTTGAGTAGTGCGCAGGCATCTTCACTATGCCAAGAGGACGACAGAAGTTGTGCAAGCAACACAGAAATGTGGCAAAAGCTGCCAAAACATGTCATGTGAGATGCAGAACATCTTACACATGGCCTGAAACTGGTCCTTGAACTGAGTAACTGCAAGCAATATGGTGAAAAACCCCCCTACAAAACTGGCATGGAAAGGTGCCATATTCATAGGACAAAAAAAAAAAAAGTCAATCCTGCAGACTAGATTCCTTTTTGTCTTGTATTTTGTCACACTGTCTTTGCAAACAAAGGATTGTGCTCACCTATATTCATATCCTAGTGAACATCAGATCAAAAGTACATCATGCTAAGAAGCTGCTGGTTTGAAGAATACAGAAGACATTTTCTTTAAGGCTTCAACCTCTAATTACATTTATGTCCCCTCCAGGTTCTAGCAAGTTTCTAGGCACAGAGAGAGAAATTCAGGCTGCTATGAGCTTTTGGTCTGGCAAAGAGCTTCATGGCATAATGCTGCCGGGCTCCCATCAGTCCATATAAACAGATGGAGTTCCAAAAAATCAGGCAGATTTAATCTTCAGTTCAATTTGTATCTTCCATAAACAAACTCGCCATCTGCTGACAGAGCCAAAACAACCTGCTCCCAAATCCCACCACCCTCTCGGTCCCTGGCTGACTCCTGAGTCCTGGGCACCATGGCCTAGAAGAGAGCAAGGAAAACTGGCTCTCCTTACCTCCAAGAATCTCTGCTGGGCTGGGTTTTGCTTTATTTTTTCCTGCATAAGTGCCAGCCTTGTCATGTGAAGGGTTGGTCAGGATGCAGAGACACAATCCATGGAATCTCCTGGGATGCTGCAGGTAGGGAATCCGAGGACATCCCCTTCCAGCCGGCCCCCAAAGCCCTTCAGACGGGGCTGCCACCCCCAGGGCTCTCTCTGCCAGGCGGGAAAGCTCACAGCGTCCTCTGCTTTGGGTACAGGTACCGTGGATGGTTAACCAAGAAAGAAGCATCCTGGTTTGGTGGAGCCGTTTGCAGTGTGGCTGTTTGCTTTCTGCTCCATGCCACAGAAACATCACCTTCATCAAATGAATGTCCTCTCAAGATCTTAGCTCTTGCCATGTGCAGGAAGGGCCAATGAGTGTCGGTGAGTAAATCTGGTGAGAGGTGGGCAAACACTGCAATTAAATGTCTGAGTACCTCTCATTTTGCTGACTTTGTTGTGAATTATTCAATGAGATTCCACAAAACTCTCCGTGTGAATCCACCAACAAAATGAGTGGCAGCAGAGACCACAAAGACCTAGCACAAAGCACCCAGGAACAGCCCAAAGAAACATGGGTTCAATTACGTTAAAGGACTGTGTTTCAAACCCACTTCCTCATTTCTTCCTGTGCCACAGGAACACAGCCCTGAAAGGGAACATGATCTGGGACATGATGGGCCAAGTTCTGCTGACAGTGTCGAAGTCAGTGATAAACCTCCCTTTGGCTTAGAGATGGAGAATTAGAAGCTCTAAAATAATATGAAGTAGCAATAGATTAGTAATCTAATTAGTATTAGTATTATATATTAATAATATATTAATATTAGTAGTAATAGATTAAAAACAGCAGTGTAACTTTCACTTGCAAAGCAGCCAACTTCCAAGAAATTGGCTGATGCTGAAGTCAGAGTACAGTGTTTAAACATCTCCCGGTGTAAGTGAAGCCTTAGACAGAATGGCTACATCTCCAGAGAACGGGGGGTTGTATTACTTTCTTCATCTGAAAGGTGATTTCATGCTTCAGGAAGTAAAGAAAGTTTGTGCACTGACAATATAAATGCAGATGCCTCCCATAATGATTGACACCAGAGGTCGTGCAAGTGGAGTTTCATTTCTGCTCCCAGTAGATCATGCAGCCAAGCGAATTAACATCTCTTTAGGAATTAGAAAGTCAAAGTTTTGACAGTTCTGGCTTCCCCCTTGAAATGGGTTCAGTTCAGAAGGCCTCCTCGAGGTCTGATCTGCTCCTCACAATTATCTTTTTTAATAGACAATATGAAAGCCAGTGACACTCAAAGTGTACTGTCACAGAGAAGCAAATTTCTTTCCCTGCAAAGGACATAAGTGGCAATGAAAGAAGCCGACTATTACATACAGCAAGCAGCAAAACACTCTGTCATAAAGAAGTATTAATTTCATAGAGCTGTCAGAAAACTGTCTCTGGCCCAATCCTAAATGCACGTGTCAAAACAAGAGACCTTTTCCAGCTTATACCTGGAAGAATAATGCTGTTCGTGTAGAAGATAAGCGAAGTATATTCCGCACAAGTTGCTTTTGCAATTTGTGCTCTCTTACCAAAGAGGGAATTTTCCAATACAATAGAAAAGATATTGAGCTACAACCCAAATATTGTGACAAACAGTAAAAACTCCAGCTCAGCATTTTCCCCTGCTGTGCATATTCAGACAGATGCCTGACTTCTTCTTGAATAAAGGTACATAAAATATAATGCAGTATTAGAATATCAGTACGGTATCTATCACTGAGACCCCCAGAGACAACCAGAGCTCTATTCAGAGACCCACTGACCAGCCCCGCTCATGGTCCCAGACTTTCACAACAGAATCCGAATCGGGTCTTTCTTTAGAGTATTAAACTGTCATTCAGCGCTTCTACTGACGCAGACAGACAGACAGACAGATGATGTATGTGTATCTTCTACACTTTTGTCTTCAGGAAGGAGAGTGGGCAATAGAGGAACAAAGCTCAAATACAATGAAACAAAATGGCTCTATAAAAAAATCTACAGGAAATAAAAATCACCAGGGATTAACACAGATGGGGCTGAACACCTCACCAAACCATCAGCCTACGATGCGGCTGAAAACCCTGTGTCTGAGCAATAAAAGCAGTAAATATTATTTATGTGTATCATACTGATCTTTTCATCCTTTAAAGTCCTGAAGCACCTCACAAGTACTAGGCACAGAAATCCATGCATCACACCAGCCACTGCAACAAAGCAATAATTCTAAATAGCTTAAGGAATTACTAAAACAAGAAAATACCAAATTATCAGTTTTAGGAAACTGACCAAAGCACCAACAAAAGGATTCAGTAGAAATCAGCTAAAATTTTATAGCAGTGACAGCATCTTTTTTTTTTTTTTTCCTTCTTTCCTGTTTCCCTTTTTTGTTACTCATGAATAGTCCTGTGTAAGATTGAAAACGAGACTCTCCCCCTTTGGTTTTCCCAGGGCAGAAACAGAGAACGCGACTGATGTCCTGATCACTTGCTTATAGCAAAATACTAACCTTCTGTATTGCTAATTTTGATCTGAGATGGAAAACCCAAAACTTATTAACTCTTTCCTTTCCTTTTTCTTCTTGTCATATTAAAGGCACTTCAGACTCCATGTCAGAGGAAGGAAGGAGTGAGATATGAAAGAAAGTAGGAGTTCATTAAAAACCCCATCCTAAGCCAGTTCTCCCTACAGTTCAGGAAAGGTGAACTTCTGTCAACCACTACAGGGAACTACAGGAGGAAAAAAAAAGAAAACGAAAAAACCAAAGAGCTAGATTTGAAGGAGGAGTGCCCCGTGGTGTCACTCATGTCGGTGCTCTTTCCTTTCCTTCTACTTTCTCTGTGGTTGACATTTTCATGGCACCCCGGAGGGAAGCAGGTCTCAAGCGGCAGATGGAGCAGCTCAGCAGACTAAAACAGAAGCTGAGGTCCCTGCCGCCACCTCCTACCCAAAACTGTATTGACCTTTGTGAGAAAAGATTCAGCAAAAGAGTATTGGTCTGTTCCTCCTGCTGGAGGTGACACAAGGTCGTATAGAACCGAGAAACATTCTCTCGGGCAGAGCACAAAACGTTTCCCAGGTGAGCGGCCACCCCTGCTCCCAGGAATGGAGAGACACATTCAACCTGGGAGACAACAGAAAGGGTAACATCTCAGCCCTGGGTAAGATGTGCTGTGATGGTGCTGTGATGGTGCTGTGATGGTGCTGTGGCCCCTGAGCTAGAAAGGGGCTGCATTACCTTCTCTGACAAACTACTGCAAATTTAGTTACAACAAAACATGCTTACTGCCTGATTACAGTGCTGACTAGTGTGCAGCCTTGGGATGACCAAAATCACATCATCAACAAATCCCAAGCCATTTTGCTCATCTCTGCAATTGTCCACATTTGGCAGGCATCCATATTTCAATGAGACGGGATTTCCCTCAAAGACTAAAGTAGTGAATGGAATTAAAAAAAACCCTTCCACCTGTTTAATCCTTCAATTTTATCGACAGTCTTTAAGAAAGAACAGAGACTAAAGAGGAAAGCAGCAATAGCCACGGGCAAATACACATCCCCCTGTTTTTGCAGGATGGAGGATGACTGGGGGACTGTAGAAGTCAGGTATGGAATACACCCACCTTCCAAAATCCAGGCCAACTCTTTCTCCCTGAATAGTTTTGCGGCCAGCACTTGGGAAGCTTTTAGCTGAGCTTCATCCATGTTTTGTGCATTTCCAACCTCACACCCCCACCATCTGGCGAGGCGATTCTAAGGGCAGAGCTGGGAAATGCCATCACAAGAAACTAGTCCTTTTTTTTTATATGCCTGAGCTGCTCCGAATCTGAAACACACTTTTATTGCAGCACAGTGAAACCTAGTGACAGATGGTAATAATCACTTAAAAATAAATCTCCTTTACGCAACCAGCTTTTACATTCATTGAACAAATCATTAAATCTGCAATACATTTGTGTGTGTTGTGCATTGCAGACACTGCACTGCTGGCATTTTCCTTCAAAAGCTCATGTCCACTCACCTGTCATCACCCCAGAGACAACGGGCAAAGCCTTAGTCCTTACAAAGTCTATGACAGAACTCCACTCCTCCTTCAGCGAGGACTGGGATTTCTCCTAAAAAACCCACTCAGCATAGTAATATTAAATTAAAAGTATACACTAAAATACCTCAGGCTCTGAAGAGGTGCAGCCCATGAGCTAATCATTGTGACTAAAGCTGTGAAATGGCCCAACACAGCCAAACGTAAACCTGTCAAAGCTCTACCCCTCTCACCTGGGACTGCCTCTGATGGTGCATGCGCCTCTCGGCACGGGAAACCTTCTTGCAATATACTCAGCTCTACAGCACAAGGGCAGTGGGGACAAAGTCACTGTACTTGAATTTATTTATCCAGTCCAGACTCAGGAATCAGCAATCTTAGTAAAGAATCCTTATATATGACTTAATGGAATAATCCTGAAGATACACACACTTCTCTGGAAACTAGCTCTGGCTAAAATACAGCATATTTCATCAACCAATCATAAATTGCTCTACAAAGAGGGAATAATTTTCTTTACTTTGCAGGTAGCAACACTGGGGCTTATAAAGGCAGCCCTTTTTTAAAAAAAAATAAAATAAAATACAAAGTCTAAGGCTGAGGCGAAAGTGAAAAGGAAGCAGTCTGTTCCCACAGACCAGAGCCCAGCAAGACGATGATGAAGCCAACTGAAACAAAAAGAAAATAAACTCAGCAAAACTGATGAAGCAAAGGCCAGGGTAAAGCAGTTTTCGTAACAATAAACTGTGTGTTCTCCTTCCCTCTGTGGAACTAAAAGCCTGCCGATCCTTAACGACACACGTATGTGCAAGCATCTACACACTTCACACTTTCCTACGCGTAAGCAGCAGTGACTGCAGCACCAGGAACACGCATCTCAAACCACCAGTAAGCACCAAGAGGAAGCATTCCCAGAGCCAGTGTCACACACACGCAGGTTTTCTGCCACTCCTCAAGCCTCTCTCCTTCCAGATTTGCTAAAAGGTTCAAGCATTGCCAAGTTTTAAGAGGGGTATGTAGTCGCCCAAGGAATTTAATTATTTAAAGCTTAGAAGACAGAGCTATTAACCAGCACCTCTCTGACGCCAGGAGGTTCGAGGAAGCCAGACCCTGCTTGTCTCTACAGCTACATTCTTACCAAGGCATAAAAATGAATGGCACGTTCTGTATCTTCTTAAAAGCTATTTAGAGGTAGACTAAATAAGTATTGCCATTTTTAAAGGCAATTGCTTCAGAAACACACACTGTATTTAGAACAAATTCATCTAGCTATAAAAGCACAAGAACAATGAATCACCTCATTTCACTGACCAACAGGTCCTTCAACAATCTCAAAGTACAACAGAAAAAAATAGCACATAGGTGCCCCTTACGCCTGAAGTGACTAACCTGACCTCTGGTAGCTAACAAGGTGGGCAGGGATTTAAAAGATTTTCTGTATTTTAGAAGATATATATCAGTGTTGAGAAGAGTTGGCTTCTGTGTTTCATTCTTATTTCTCAAGTAGCTTTTTTAGAACTTATTGTATATCAGTGTGCTTCAGCTTCTCATCACCTCTTAATCAAATTGCTATTTTATCACCTGCTACAGAAATAAAACACCAGGAGAAATCAATAGTCAGAGAGAAGGGTCAGGCAGGGGTCAGCCCTGGATAAGCGATATGTCTGTCTTATTCATATCACAGCATGAGATCAACTTCAAGCCATGGATCTGAAAAGTCAAAAAATGGACTCACAAGGGAAAAAGGATTCAATTTAATTCGGCCGAGCAAGTTGCATTAATTGCTTAAATAACTACAACTGGCTGAAGTTGGCAATTTCCCATCACTATTTTGAATTTCAAGGAAAAAAAAGGCCAAATAAATTGTTTTGATGGTTTTGGACAACATTCTCTCTATTCTTCATCCAGATCTACAGAATATGATATTTAAATGACAGCTGTTCTTCTTCCTTTCTTCTAACAAATCAAGTGCTAGATACATGTAGGTGGAGTCTTTAGAGGTCACCCTTTCCTCCGGGGATTTTTAGGCACATTTAATGACCTGCAAGCAGACCATTTCCCGTGGGTGGGGAGCATACAAAGGATACTTCTAAGGTATTTATAGCATCTTTTTTCATGAAGCATGTATGAACTTACCCTGGACATGTCTACCTCTCCATCAGATGTGGCTGGAATCAGTCCTTGGGTCCAAAAGCTACAAGATGTCAGTCTCTCACACGCACACTCAGGCTCTAATCTCATTTCCTTAAGGATACACCAAAGACCAAACTTAAAATTACATTCTGTGTATAACACCTGTGCTATCAGCCACAGGAGACTCCTGAGACTTTTTCAAGGGGGGTTTTCTGTAGCACGACTGAAACAGCTTTTCCCAAACACCGTTGTACTGAAAGCATTCCCATTACCAACCCAGAGCAATCTGTTGTTAATACGCGCTGCTGCAGGGAGACAACTTCCTGAGGGACTGAATTTAACCGTGACGGCAACACACCCGGGAGAGCGAGCTGAAAACTATTGCTGCTTCACTGAATCATTTCCAGGATGTTATTTTAATCTAGTTTTGGGGTCTTTTCTGCAGGAGAAAGCTCTTTTCAACAGAAAGAAAATAAATATGACCCCACCTCTCTGCCGTCCCGCTTTGCCTCACCAGTGACAACACAACCCAGAGCCCCAGCCCATCCCCGGGTCAAACCCAGAGCCCCAGCCCATCCCCAGGTCACGGTCACTTTTACAGAACAGCACTGCAAGCTGCAGATACACAGCGCTCCAGCAGTATCTCCTCCTTTCCTTTTCCCACACAATTCCACTCTGGGGTTTCCCAGCTGTTCTGCTCGGTACCCTGCGGGAGCTGGCATTGCTCAGCATGGGGACACGGGACAGGGCACCCTCCCCGTGTCACAACGGGACCGGGGTCAGGGCCAAACTAAATGTGCCCATTGCCCTCCCATCCCTCCTGTGCTGTGGGGCAGGTGCTCAGCACAAAAGGCAGTTCCCCCTGCACGGAAATCAATTTGACTGTAGGACTTTCCAGACCTGTGCTGGAGGACTTGAACTTTTTTGAGATTTTTTTTACTCCAGAAGCGTGAGCTAAGTCAAAACTCCCTCCTGTCTCCCTCCTCCCCCTCCGGGTGCTGCCAGTGCCCACCGTGCCGGTTCCCGGCCCACGGAACTGCAGCCCCAGGCGGCTCCTGCTGCCGGAGACTCAGTCCGTGACAGCAGGCATCCTGGCATACCTGCAAGCTTGTGTTCCTTTACTTCAGAATGAATTCTTATTTAGAAAATTGTTGATTATAGCAAATAAACTCAAGACTTCACAATAAAGTCTTGGAATGGAAACAAAACATTCAGCTGACCAGAAGCCATTGCTTCGTTGCTATTTCCAGTTAAAGAAAAAACCAACAAAACCTCCACTGTGGTTTTTTTTGTCCTGTGCACAGACAAAATTTTGTTTCAGGATGCCAGCATTTTTCCCAGAACATGAAATGTTTTCCCGTCCTCTCTGAAACACCCCCTCTCCTGTACGTTTAAAGTCTAGCAGGTGCACAAAGCTCATGGACGCCCGCCTGAGCTGAGCACGGGTAGGACGCCCTGATGAAATGCATCCAAAATACCTTTTTACAAGAATCCCAGAGACTCCGCAACAGCACCTGAAGGTCACGAAGTGCTGAAGTCTGTGCAGGTCAGGCCTAATTATGATTTTGAGACACTTAAGCGTTTTCCAGTGCTCGCAGGGCAGGAGACAATCCTCGCTGGCAGAGGCCCATTAGAGCTGTGGAGAAACTGGCCTTGCGGGAGCCGTGCCAGCAGCGACCGGGGCTCACCCAGAGCTGGCTCCAGGGCGGCCGGTACCTGCCCTCCCCTCCCCGTCTATAGCGCCGAGACAAGTGGGACCAGAGGTAAAGGGATGCTGTGAAGCTAAACCCGCACAGGGTCTGAAGCACTCGGAGACTGCAGCTGGAAGGCATGACAGAAATGAAACACTTCTTTATTATTTTTCTCACTCACTCAAAGAAACATCTGAGAGGAAAGCCAACATTCTGTAGAACTTATAAATAGATGAGAAACCTGACTCGTTTCCCATTCAGGTCAAAAGGAGTGTTTCCTGCTGGCTGCCATGTGAGCAAGCCTGGGATAACGGGCCTGTAACCGCTCCTTAGAAACAAGGTCCCCAAAGCAACTGGCAAATAGACGGCTGCTATTTGCCTTGGCTTCCACCCATCCTTCACCATGGAGACAAGAGGAGGAAGAAGATAATGAATCTGTCCCAGATAAACGTCTGCATACCAATTTATTTTCCTCTGCTAACACTGAGAGCAGGAACGATTGGTAATTTTGTGGACTGAACTCTGTGGGTTCCTCAAGCAGAACCAGACCCACAACACACCACGGGCCCATCTCTGTCCACACAGCAGCTCCTCAGCTCCAGAGAGATCAACGCTTCAAACCACTGCTCCGCACTATCTCCAAGTACCACACTTCCACCTCACCCTACTTAATTGTTTTCACTCCCTTCAGCTGCTTTCAGAAGTCTGGTGAACTAGAGGGCATGTTTACATTTCAGATGCAAGTTTATTTCCCAAACACTGTTCCGGCGGCACTGGAGAGAGAAGCCCCGCTCCCTGGAAGCCCGCCAGCCTCTCCACACTCCAACTCCAGCCACCGAGCGCTAAAGGAAGTTCAGCCACTGCACACATTCGCTTTGAATAGCTCTGCTCTGCTGCGGCTGGGAAAGACTCCACAGCATTTGAGTATATATCAAATTAACATACTCTGCGTTGTCCTGCAAAGATACCACTGCCCTGTCACAGGCGTGGTTCTGTTGCCTTATCTGGGGACTTCTTCTGCCTGAAGAAACGCTTGTGCCTTCTGCTTTGCTCCTACTTCAGCTAATGCTAAAAATACCACTCGTTGTTACAATGGTATTAATTATTCCCTCTTCACCTCCATCACCCACCTACCAAAAAGACAAAGCATGGAGCACGCGTTGCCTGTGCCAGGCTCCTCCAAACACCTCCCGACACAGAGCTGTCAGAACAGCCCCCCCTGGGCTCACCGAAGCCCCCCCGGCTGAGCTCCCCAAGCCACTTCCAGCAGAGCGGGCAGCCGGGACCAGTCATCTCTGGAGGGAGCAGCAGGGCCGAGGCTGGAGATGGCAGCGAAGGAGCTGGGCCATTTGCCTGCTGCAGGAGGAGGACCCCACACCAGCACACTGCCCCTCAGGGGGGAACAGTCCTCAGAAGTCTCCTCGTCCCAGAAAACACCAGTCCCTGGGATGCTGGCCCAGCAGCTACAGGCTTACCTCTCTGTCCCAGGGAAGGGCCCAAATACATTTTAGAGTAAGTCCCTGTGACTAGTCATGACACTTGGAGGCTAAGTGACACTTCAAAAAAAAAAAAAAAAATCCTCTCTGCGCCCTGAACTAGGCAAAACGTCCCACTCAGGTGTCCCTTCCTCAGGACAAAGCACACAGAGCCCTCTAACATCCCAGCGGGCAGAGACCACCACTCACCGGGATCCCACCACACCACAGGGATTCCCTTCTCCAGCTTCTGTGACTCTCTGTAGGAACCTCATTTGTACTTCAGTTTGAGATAAGACATACAGCAATGCTTTCACTGCTAAGAAAAACAAACCCAAAATATCTTATTAAAAATATTTCAAGATTCCTGACATGCATTCTCGTTTTCCTATACTTAGCTATAAATTAAGTCTGCCTGTGAATTCTCCTACTTTAATGATTCATGACTACAGAGTATGTCTTGAATGTAGGGGAGAAGAACGGATTAGTGATGAAAAGGAAAACCCACATAACATTTTTCAGTGTCTTAAGTTTTAATCACCAGGAAACAAAAAATAAATGAGCTATGGGCATTGTATAATTACAATAAATTTTGAGAAATGAGTAGTGTCCAGAGAAACCCAATTAAGTTTAATAATTTTGTGCATCAGAGGCTGGGAGTATGAGGGG
Source organism: Numenius arquata (assembly GCF_964106895.1). Lineage (NCBI taxonomy): Eukaryota > Metazoa > Chordata > Aves > Charadriiformes > Scolopacidae > Numenius > Numenius arquata. The sequence goes on along the minus strand of NC_133589.1, from coordinate 966,962 downwards.
AGGGGAATAAATCTAACAAGTTACTGATGAATATAAAGTTTTCAACTGCAGAAAACAATGTTTAAATTAATATGACACACAGTGATACTTCTGGCTGCCTTTCTAATTGATTCTTCTTGTTAAATCAAGAGGAACTTGTGTGCAATAAGCAGGTTGCTCAGAGCCCGTCCCCTGCACAGAGACAGCAGCTACCCGGGCACACAGCAGCTAACTCATTAAAGAACGGGCTCTTTTTTAAATTTAGCACCGCTTTGCTCGTGGGTTTTCTAGTTTAAGGCTCGATGTCACAGAAAGCAAAGAGCAAGGGATCACAGAACGCTCCAAAACTCACAGCCACCGAAAGATTTACCCACCATTTGGCTCACGTGTGTTACTTCTCCCCCCAGCTGAAACCTGGGGCAAAGGCTCATGATGCAATGAAAGGAGAAAGTCAGGTACTTTCTCTATTTGCTGATTAATCCTTATACACATCACAGTAAGGATCAAGCCAATAAAAAGAGATGTTTATATTAAAGCATCACCCAAGCCAAGAACTCCTTGAAATAGCCATTGCCAAATGGCACTTGATTTCATTGGGTTCTACATCAGAGCCCTGATTTTCAAATCACCACTGAACTCAAAACCCAACTAAGAGGGCGTGAGAGGAGCCCAGATGTGTAAAACAACGTGGAGATAGCGAAGGGACTTCTTCTGGAATTCTGCTGATCACAAACAAAAGCAGTGTAACAAGGCAGAAGTGTCAAACACACATCTGGAACATCGCTCAGAACCAAACTGCCCCGTTCAATTCACCGAGGTGTCCAAGGATGACAGATTATGTGTCAGTGCTCGTGATCGTTCCATTCCTCGTACAGCAAAGGCAAGGAAACGCAGAGAGCGTGAGACCAGAGCTGACAATCGGGAAACCTGTCAAGTTTTGCCATTCCATCTGCCCCGTTTTCTGTCTCCAGTAACGCAAACTGACACTGAACACAAAACGGAAGATCATTTGCTCTAACGTTATTTGGGAAAGTAACACTGACGTTTGATTTCACCCTGGGCAAGTCTAGGAGCTTGGCAGAGCTCAAGGATATGGCACCTTCAGAGAAGAGAAACACATTTGTGGGCACAGGAAATTGCACAAAGATATTCTGAACATCTGCAGTACCCAGCAGGTGCTGCAGCTCACTTCAGCAGCTCAGGCAGAAACTCTTTGTGTCGCGGAATAAACCTTGAAAAAGATTCCTCTCCTCCCCTTACTCAACTTGCAAAGAATTTCCCATCTAGAGAATGCATGTGGTCCTTCTTACATGTTTGTTAGAAGGTAACACCACATTCACTAGTGAATTATGATCAAAATTATATAAACAGAGTAAATTGGCTTTGGTTTTCCCACTTTACAGAAGAAACAGCTGAGCCCACCCTTTCTGCAGACGGTACACGCTACTCATCTCACCTTGCAGCTCATAGAACCTCACTTTTTTAGCAGAATTTCACCAATAAATCACTGCAAATCATTATGTTAATTACTCTTCTAAGAGATATTAATGAGAAAGTTACTAGACCAAGCCTGTAATTCAAATTGGCCTACTTCAGGAGTTATCAACAATCTTTCTGAGAAAAAAAAAGCATCTATGGCAACATAGAGAAATCCAGAGTTAAATTCCCATAATTTCTGTGACAGTGAGAAACGGGAAGGTGGCAGGACCAGAAGTAGGATGCCTTCTCAGAGGTAAACCATGACATTTGGCCTCCCAAGTCCCAGTTAGCCCCCGCCAGGTGCTGTCTCCTGGTCAGAGCTGCAGAAGACACGCGCCCTTCAGAACCTGGGAGGTCGTTCCCTTGACAAAGCAAGAGATTCAGCCACAGTTGTTCAGTCGCATCCCTGTTGACCCTGTAATAAACTGAATTTTATCAGTTCAGGTCCTTGCATACTCCTGCTGCTTCTTGATTCAAACCTTGTCAGAAGCTTTCAGAAGCGAAATGAATTTCTAGACCTGCTAAAAGGGGTGCAGAACAGGCTGTGAGCAGGGGCAGCTGCTCCGAGCACTAGAAAAGAGGCTGTGAAGTTTTCCCGACCCATGTGGGAAATGGCTCTAGACCAGAAGAGTGACAGTAATTAAAATAGGACAGAGATTGTGTCTTTTAAAGATTAAGAGTCATCTTAACATCTCAGAGAACACGATGCTTTACTTCTACTTATCTCTTTAGGAAATGCTCCAGGCAAAGCAACTATCATTAAAAAAAAAAAGAAGTATGTTGATGGTGGTGTCCAAACAAACCATTCATTGACTTAGAAGGAATAAAGATGAATCTTTCTTTACTAGAAAAATCAAGTAAGTGTTATTTTTATCCTTCCACCGAATGGTGCTTTACACATAATGTTGGCAATGGGGACCACATCACTCCTCCATTCCCAAGTCATGTCCTTCTGTTGCATTTACAGCAGAGAAACAAAAGTTAAGTATCTCAGTATCTCAAGATCTGTGAGTTCAGACTGCACCTAGGTGCTATTTTCAGCAAAATTGTATATTAGGAGGTTTTATATCATTACAGCTAATTAAAACCAAGATTTTTGAAAGACTAGAGGGTTGTTTTCATGTGAGGTGAGAAGAAAGAGGATGTCTGGTTGGTTTAGGACGCTAACAAAGGGAAAAAAAGTGGAGCCAGTTTCTTTATGGTGGAGCTTGGACAAGGTGTGCTGTGGTTTTTCTCAGCTAAATTAGAGACATTACCTTAACTATTCTTTTCTTTACTGTTATGGTCTGTGTTAATTATGTGGTATATTGGACAAACTTTGTTTTTGCATGCAAGTTCAAACGCACAACAACAAGAGGGGAAGTTCCCCATTGTTCAGCACATTCTCTGCTTCCTATGGTTGTTCAGGGCTGGATTTTAATTGTGCAAGTTACCGTATCTTAACCATTTTTCACTCCACCTTCTATTCCATAGCTCCTGTTACGTGTTAAGGAAAATGTCCCTCTCAGTGCAGTAGCAGCGTACCAGCAGCTCCTGAAACTGCAAGATAAGAATTCTCTACCTGACTCCCTGTAACAAATGAGACAGGCCTTGCAGAATCCACCCGCTTTATTCCAGGAAGAGAAAATGTGTGAGCTGGGAGACAGAAACAGCAACAAGAAATGCCGGGTGACCTTGGGCATCTCACTTCTCTGTTTCTCTTTGCTGTTGTTTTCCTCCCTACCTCTGCTCTGTCTTGTCCAATTAAAGCCACGCGGAGCAGGAGCGCTCTCTGCACTGTCAGCACATCTGCCCGATGAGGTGCTGACCTCCCCTGGGTACAAGAGCAGTACGTAATAACCATGACAACAATTTACAGGTGATGCCCCACATTTCTAATACCCTGGCTAAGAAGGGTTTCAATAACTTATTAAAGCACATGTGTAATAAGTTCTCCTTTACAAAGGGAAGCTGCTCTGAACTCTCGTCAGCTTTAATGGAACTTAAAAGCTTAGATTTTCACCCTGACAATCTCTCCTGGAAAGCCGTGGCAGAAGTCTACTGCTCCACTGGTCTGAGAAAACCTGGTCGAATTGCAAAGCCAAATGTACTCCTGGACAACTCTCACCCTTCACTCTTACGCCACCAAGGTCTTCTCTTCCAGTGCCCAGGCCTGTGCTGTATTTAGAGACAAATCACAGCTCTTCCAGGCCTGTGCTTTACGAGGTGAAAGAGGCCAAACTCTCCCCTGAGATACACGTTAAGCCTCTATGAGAACCTCTACTTTGAGCTCTAATCCATCCCCTAGGCAATCATTATAACCTAATTCTGCATTTAAGCCCCTGTTAAACTCAGTCACCAACCTCTCCGTTCCCCACAGCCAGCCGGGCAGGGGGACCAGCCCCGGGTCTCCATACGCTCCTCCCCAGAACAGGCAGAAGGGAAGTGTGTCCTTGCTCCTGAAGTCCACTGCTCAGTGCCGTCCTCACCCGCCAGCTCCCAGCTCCCATCCCAGGAAAGGGGCCGAGAGAACAAGCTGCCCTTTCAGGACACGCTCTCTCCTTCCAGCCAGGGACTGTCCGATGCATCTGCATCACTGTGCTCAGCTGGGGCTGGGGTACAGAAGTTTTTGGGACTGACGGCATAAAAAAAAGTACAAAGAGCCAAGAATGAAACTTCAGCTTACAAGAAAACACTGTAGCACACTACATATTTGCAGGAGGAAGGATGACTTTCAAATGCCCATTGGAAGGAAATGTATAATAAGATCTCTTCTTTCTCTATCCTTTCTATTGACAGCGTATCACTTTCAAACATCCTAATTTTGCTGGGTGAGAATGTGTGCCCTCTTTAATACAGATAAGTCATTTGCCATACATAAGTCTTGCTAATTTAGGATTAATGTTGCTGAAGTAATTAAAGTGACCTTATGCAAAACACATGACTAGAGCTTCGTACTGAAGTCCTACTGGTTATCTGCAGGGCTAACTTCAGTCCAGTGGTATTAACAGCTGGGTTGGCTTTAGCTTAACAGCTTCAGAGGTCTCCAAAACCCACTTTAAAATAAAGGTCTTCCATTAAATCTTCCAGAGACAAATGAATGTCAGCGGAGTGTTCCTAGCAGCCGACCGTGAGAAGTGCAAACTTTCCAGTAAGGTTTGGAGGGTCAAAGATCACAGACAGAAACCAAGGATGCAGAAACCATGGTAAGTTACCCTCTAATTTCAAAAGCCACTGAAAAAAGGTAAACAGAAATGAGTCACTGGGTGGAGATGGTGCTTAAACTGCTATCAGATAGTTATCATCACATGCCTTAACTTTGAATTTGCTATGAACTTGTCTCTAAACAAAAGGTCAAAATAACCCTCCACTATCCTGCAGAACAGCACTTTACTATGATAGAGAATTGTTTAGTAAGCAACTGCTGCCAGATTAATAATTTATCAAGTACAAACTATCATCATTTTCATATGGTTTCTCTAGTAAAAAAAATCTGCTGCGAAATTTACATAAAAAGAAAGTTCATAGGAAACCAAATGCTGCTGCATGGGCAAGGATATCAACTAGAAAGGTTGCTTTGTGCGACAACGCTTTGGGTTGGTGGTCATTTAAAATGCTTTTCATGCACACAGGCAAAGATCAAAGTATTAATGGAGACAATTACAGAGCACAACTTGAGAGCACCAGAGCAATCAGTGGCTAAGGCTAGAAAGTTTCTTGTAAAAGAGTGTTTGCACCAATAAAGCCCCACTGATATTCATATTGCAAAATATTTTGACCTCCCAGGCTACTACCTGGGATTACGGTATCTTTCCTTAGGAACAGGATCACGCTTTCAAAGAATTTCTTCTTGAAGAGACAAACATCAGCTTTTTCCACTTTTGGAGCTGACACGAAGTCCATTCAATAAAATAGTTCCTTTATTTGCATATGGTTTCCAAGGACCAGCTCACAGCATTATCAGTGTCATCTGCTTTTCTCCTGTTCATTAACTCCGTACCCATTCACCGTGTACAGCACCTTTGTTCACCTTCCTGACAGCAACAGAGCTAAAGAGGGACAGACTGACCTCAAAAGGCAGCTACATTATTATAAATTTCAAAGCAGGGGTATTTCAAAGACTATTGCCTGGGGTCAATTCTGATACAAATTCCAGACGTTCACGTTGAATTTTGTAAGACGCTGCTGTTCAGTCAAAGCCAAGTTCAAAAGAAGCATCCCATTATGCGATACGTGTGCTATTTCTGGTACAGAAGTCATTATTAAAAGAAATGTACCCAGCGATGCACTACAGCACAAGAGCCAGCATTGTACAGGTTTGCAATTAAAAGGAAAAGGGGTTTCATCTCTCCCAGCAGCTCCCTGCACAGATCAAGGGAACAGGGATGGGAGTTACGGATACTGAGTACCTGCACCCGACTGGCCGCAGTGACGGAGATGAACCCAGAACGAATCCTTGCGGCACAGAGTTCACTGCTGAGGAGAATGACGCTTGTGAAAGCACATTGTTGAGCATATCCTTCAGAGCATCCATCACAACAGCGCCGTTGGAGCAGAGATCTCCTCCCCACACTCCCCCTGCTCATGGCACGGCACCGGCCGCTGCCCCGGTGCAGTGCAAGGCAAAACCCTCGGCTCCAGGGAGCTGTTTCCCATCTGTACTTGGAATTCTCTGGCCAGGTTTCATAGCCATCCATCGCACTGCCCTACAATCCACCGCACTACATCCTTAAACTGTAACAATCACTGCTAGTCCCCGTTCTTCACTAACACAGACACAATTAAACTGCTAAAACATAAAGACACAGGCTTCTTTCTCACTTACAAATTCCCCTGAAGCATCTTGCAAGAATTGCTGCCCACCGAGAACACTACACTCGCTTTTCTGTTCTGTTGTTTCCCTCTACCCGCTGACTCTAACACAGCAGAAGGTACCAGTGCCCGGGACACCATCCCTGGCCGGGGAGTCCCCAAGCAATGGCAGCTCCGCGGCTGCTACACGGGAGAGCTGAGCGGCAATGAAGGAACATGTCAGGGGAGAACCCGTGGGGATGTTGCCAAGAGACTGAGTAAATAACTTTCATCAGAAGCTTTAGAAGGGAAAACAACCTCCCTACTAAGCTTCACCTCGTCAGATTCCAGGCTTGAATAAAATGCTCACAGTGAAACCAAAGCCTCCCCAAAGCTGGTCTGGGTTTGCAGTTCTGCTCCAAAGCCGCAGCTCAGCCCAGACTGGCTGAAAGCTCAAACAGATCCGAGAACACTGGGACCCGCTTTCAAAGGGCCCTGAGCCGATGGATGAGTTTGTGCCTGAATTTTGAGGAAACTTAGTTACGTACGGTTTGAACTGCTCAAAGGTGTCAGTGAAATTACTCGATATACACCTGCACATCATTGTACCAAATGCATTTATGCAGCTGTAAGGCCTTAAAGGTGGATATTGCTGGGAACGTGAGGGTGAGTTGCTTGAAATTAGTATTTCTTCATATTTTCCTGTTACAGCTATTATTTTTTATCTTTACTGCAGTGTCACATAAGAGGTCACAAGTCAGGATCTATTATGTTAGGCACTGCAAAAGCACCAATGAGAGTCCCTGCCTCACACGATTTTTAATTTAAGTTGTGGAAGAACAGGAAGTGTTTTAGCATAAGTGATGCTGAATAAGTGAGCATTTCACTAATTCTCCATTAGGTCAGAAACTACTATTGCTATTATAAACCTATTCAACAGGGATCAGTGTCTTACAAGTGCGAGTGTTTGGGGTTTTTTAATTTGCATTGGAAAGCTTACAGAGTAAGTAGTTAACTTGGTATGTTTTGCTCTTTTCTCCTTACAAAGCTTTGTTAAACATCATTCTGATTGCCCAATGCAAAAAAAAAAAAAAAAAAAAAAAAAAAAGCTTTAAAAAATGTATATAAGTATAATTCATTTTGAAAAAGAAGTAGTGAGGGCTTGGGGTTTTTTTCCCCCTTTTGCTCATCTTCCTTATGATTTTTAAGGAGTCTGAAATCAAACTTCAACATATAACATTGCCCAGTGAATACCTGCTCATCTTTCCTGAGATAAATGTGCTGACAACATCGCTTCCCTTGACAGAAACAGATGTGCAACAAATCCCTGGAAATCATGCTGCAAATGTATCCCTAAGAATTCTTCAGGTTTCCTAAAGCAGTGTGGAAATTAGAGATATGCTTAAAATCCCCAAAGTAATGTGTATTGTCAGCAAACAGGCTAAACTGCTGCTTCATGGGTAATGCAGGGAAAGTGCCCTTAAAACGACTGTACCAGCAGCAAGAAAGTAGCAATTTTTATGAGTTATGTCACATCACATCGAAACAGGTCAGATGATGCATTTTGTAGGGTTGTTTCACATATGACCCTACAAAATCACATATCAAATGATGGATAAGACAATTTCTTGGGAAGCAGCATGCTCCAGGTAAAGTCAGGATTAAAGAAGGGCTTTCTTACTTCAACAAAGTAAGAAATAAGTGACAGGATGAGATACCCCTTTTTCATTCCTCAGTCAAGCACACCACTATGTCAACAAATGGTGAAAAATGATACAAAATAACAGGAGTAATCAGAAGAGTCACCAAAACAGAAAATACCTGTCCTTTTTCCTCAGTTCGGCTTGGAGTGGAAACAAGCTGAAACCAAAGAAGACTTGATGTAAATATTACTAACCCACTGTAGATGGCAGTTGCAGATCTGGAACTGCCTGCAGTTGTACCCTTTACACCAAAGCCAAACTCTGCAGTAAGAGTTTGGAGGCAAAGTTTGTAGGAAGTTGGTCCATTTTCATTAGACAAATAGAGTTTGTGAAGAACATCCAAGTGTGAGGACACAGCCCTTCTTCAGGGATTCAGGCTTCAACCAACTTTCACTCCCACTAGGCCCTAGAGCATCACATCAGGTTGGACAAAGCTCCGAACAACCTGATGTAGCAGAAGATGTCCCTGCCCATGGCAGCGGGTGGGACTCAATGGCCTTTAAAGGTCCCTTCCAACCCGAACCATTCTGTGATTCTAATTATCTCCCTGCAAGTGGAAATAACGAGCTCTTTTAGCTGGACAAAACTGTGTTTTCATACAAGGGAATGGAAACATAAATCCAACGCCTCAGAAAAGCAAATTCAACCTAATAAAACCCTGAAGGAACAAGGGCTGCAGTTCAGATAAGTGCTCCTCACTCAGTCACTGCGACACACTCTGTCATCACTCACTCTAACATGATGATGTTGCCGAGATGAAGCACCATCTTACCAGCAATTACCTCTGTCACAGGTGAGACTAGACTTTTAACACGGATAATAGACCTGCCCAGGAGAGCAGGTCTATCCTTTTAAGACTAGACTTTTAACATGGATAATAGACCTGCCCAGGAGCCGAGAGCCTGAAATTCCGCCTTCACATCCTTTCCACGGGTCAGCAGCCGAGGAGAAGAGGCTGACAGGGGCAGGGGAAAGGCAGACCCTGGATTATATATATCCTTTCACTAGACATGAAGGGGCACATTCACATTGGGGACTGTGACAGCACATTCATCATCCTGCTCCTTCTGCTGGAGAGAAAGGAGAGCCAATAATTGCCAGTAAAAGGGGCACCTCAGAGCACAAGGAGCTACCGCTCAAGGTTCGGGTGACACGTGTCCTCTTACTCAAGGTCTGATGTAACCCACAGCGTCACTCTGGTCCCATTCACCTTGCAGAATGACACGGATGACTTGCTGAGCTGCAGGACACTATACACCATACCACCAACACCTGACAGCACCAACGCTGGCAACAGCACCAGCCGTGGGAGGCCTGCAAACGCAGGGCTGCTTATCAGCGCAGAGAAAGCAAATCCAAATTCATCATATATAATATACACACGCACAGAGCCCTGTGATTCCAATGACATATGTACTGGACAGATGTGTTTGTTTCCCCAAAGGGGACAGTAACCCAAGACAGTTATTAAAAACACAAAAGAGCCAATTATCTTTTTATTACTTTCTATACTAAGGCCTTTTCCATTGTTCTTCCAGGTCCGTTTCATCTGAATGCACATGGAAAGTGACCTGCTCCTCAATGCCAAGGTGAGTTTAATCAGAAAACTAATTGCTTTCACTTTTCTGTCATAAACTCTTCAATTTGCTGTAGAGATTACCAGGGTGAAAATCTTCTGCCAGCAATGAAGTCCAAAAGGAAATGGTCTGTGTTGTTTCTCGGAAGAAAATTGCCTTTAGAAAAATCCTATTTCTTTGCTGGAGTATCAAGGAGAGATGTCATTAAAGAAAGAGATGTATAGCTTTTGAGATTAATCATTATGATGAATGAAAGAAAACCTGAAAGCTATAAAAGATCTCCGTAGTCTATCACCACGTAGTACCCAATATGACACCAGTAGCTGCCGCCTTCACTGCTCCTGTGCAGATCCTCTCCCCGCCAACCTTGGCCCCAGAGCACTGCTGTACAATATCCAGCTCCCTGCTCACAACTCCTGACTGCTGGCACCTGCAAGGAACAGGAATTACAACCCAAATACATATTAAACTATTTCCAAACACTCTAGCCACCCATAGAATATTCACTGTTTAACAAATAAGTAAGAATGGCTGAAAACAAATCTTTGAAGTGAGATACTGATCTTTTTTAACCTTTGAGTCAGCATTTGACATCTCATTATGTCCTTTGATGTGTTACCACACCTTTATGGAGTGGTGCTGCTTTCAGTCAGGAAGTGCACATTTGGAACAGTGTTGTGTCTGCTTGAACAGAAGCTGAGCATACCCAGCACGCATCAATATTTCTAGTGCTGGCACTTTGGGAAAGGGTTCGAGGTGACGTTTGAAGAAAAGCACAGAAGTCTGTACCGCTGCACTCAAACATACGATTTTCACAGCTTTATAAGTTCCTTGAAGCATTTTTTCCCTAAAATGCTTTGTTACATCCCATGTGGAAGATGGTGATCACTAAACTGTGTTTAGGGGCCCCACGCAGCTCGTAGAGCCCATCGATACACATCTCTGGAAGAGTCAGAGCCCCAGATCTTGTGTCAGCAGTTCCATGAGCCACCGAGTGACAGGAGGTGTCTGAGCCCCAGCACAGCAGTGACTCGGGAGGGACAGTCATGTCACTTAGACCAACAATTCATAAAACAAACACCCCTGGTTTGCACTCAGAGAAACCCTGATTCATCTTTACTTTCCAGGAGGAGGATTCCCACCACCTCAGAGCAGCCTGCTCCAGAGAGCTCTAGTGCTTAATCGCTTTGGCTGGTAAATAAAACCTGCATCTTGTTTGTAATAAATCTGGATTTAACATCAGTTCAAAGAAAGGGAAGCGGGAGACAGTGCCAAGATACTTCTGAGGAAAGCAAACAAGCAAGAGGCAATCTGGCTGCCTTAGCAGAATCTATTTTTCTTATACTAAAAATAGAGAATTATAGGTAATTCAGCTGCAGCATCTCTAATTGCGATGGGAAGATGAGGACAGTTTACAAACCATTGTACCAGATCTCTGTGGTGATGCCATTCAAGGAGAAATGAAAATGTGAATTGAGTGGGGTCCAGAAAGTCAAGTGCAGGAATAAGCAGAACTGGGAGCTAATTTAATGCAGGCTCCAACCCAATGAAAAGACAGCTAATTGGAGGTGACAAAGAGCTAGCAGTGGTAGGAACAGAAGGTTACACAGGCACGTAACAGCACTGCCTGTGTACTTCATGGATTGTGGGTTCCACGGTGCTCAAAACCACTGGCAAGGTAACAAGGTAACAAGGTAAACCAGAGCCCTGATGGCCAGGAGCCCTCGCAGCCACCAGCCCCACACCCCGACCGGCCACAGGGGCCCTCAGTGGCTCCTCTGGACTTGGAGAAAGGCAGCCATGAGAACAGCACCAGCACAGTGTTACCGGACAGCAGGAGGACTGTTCGGGTGTCAGTAATCCCTACCCACCACCTGCCTACACCTCGTCCACTGACAGTATGTCCCTCGCCTCCAGAGAGGCAGAGTATCCCACAGGGAGAAGCGAAAAACAAATACTGGGGATGAGTAAATAAATAAATAACCAAACATACAACCAGACAGGAAAGCTGATCACACACAGCCACAAAACGCACGTAACAGAGAAGGAAGAGAAAACACAGACAGGGGAAAGAACGAGGGAAGAAGCATTTTGCCAGCACAGAGAAAGCAAAACCTGACAGAAGGAGAGAAGCAACCTTGGAAAAGCAAGAAAACCAGGAGATCTAGAGGATGGCAAAGCAGAGGCACTGTTAAAGCCAAGCAGAGGTGTTGAATGATAGTCTCTACCTACATCCTTGCCCAGAGCAGCAAAGGGCTGGGAGCAGCAAAGGGCTGGGAGCAGCAAAGGGCTTCAGGACCCTTGAAATAGTTTTAGAAGGACAAGGCCCCTGTAGTCCTTAAAGAAGGGGAATCACCCACTCAGTTCATTGTCAGGAGAAGGGAGACACTCTCTACCAGCGAGCGGCTACGGGGAAAAACCACGGAACCACCTGGAAACCCAAAGCAGGGCTTGTTTTGTTACCAAAATAGAGACCTCACTGCATCCCATCTGAAGAAATTACTGTCACTGAAAGGCTCGAGGCTCACACACAACAACATGTTTTACTCACAAAGGGCTTTTGAGTCTATATTTATACCCCAATTTCGAGCATCTCTCAGAAAACTACTGTCCAGAATGGTTTCATAATGCCACTGCCAAGAGGAACACAAGAGGAGAGCTACTACCCAGGGTCTAAAACAAGTAGGTGCAAAATACCTTTATACTCCAGGAAAACTCCAGTCATACCTGTATCATACCTATGCTACCTTTAAAAAAGTAAATAAAAATCACCAAGGCCCTGGGCTAGGTAAGCCAAATTAGATTCCAAAGCAGAAGGTCACTCCTCTACCCCAAACTGGTCCCATCTACCCCAACCTGGTCCCACCCACCCCAAACTGGTCCCCTGCTGATGTCAGCAAATGCCTCTTCTCCCTTTCCCCCCACAAGGCCATCACACAAGCCCTGTCGGCTGCAAGCTGTGACCTAGGCCAAGGCAAGGCCATCGCTTGTGACTCCGCACTCCCCTGCAATAAGATGTATTTTACTATTATAGATAAACCTTCAAACACAGAACAACTATTCCCCAAATATGCCTCTCTCCCAGAATTTATCATCCCTCTGAGGAGTGCGGAAGCTTTCAAGAAATCAAGGACGCTTGCGAGAAGTGGCGAGGTGGCTGTGTTCCAGCTGCACCACAAATGACGCTGGAAGTGACGTTCAGTGACATCTCACACCGTTACCCAGGAGGGGCTTCTGGCACGGAAACTGCCTTAGAACAGACCCCGATGGGCAACGGCGGCTCAGGCTGGAGCTCACTTTGTCTTCCCCTTCCACAGAACTCAAATAACTCAGCAAAGCAAATCAAGACGGGTAGAAGGCTGAATATGTAGGAAGGGTTTCAGGCTGAAATACAACTCTACAGGCAAACCTGAGCATCACTGCCCGTGACACCTTGCTTGGTGGGTGAGCTGCTGCAGGAAGGTGACGTTTACCTCCACGCAAACCTCTGCTAGTACGTACGGAGTGAGAAGTGACACACGGGGAACTCGCACAGCACCTTCTTCAGGGGGCTCTCTGCACTCCGGGGCTAATTGCTTACCCTGCAGATACGCTTCATGGGTTTAGAACTTCTTTTGTCTTTTTCTAATAAAAAGAAAGCAATTAGGGCCGCAGTCACACTATGTTTTCATTTCAGCTAATTTATCTACGTTAAATTAGCTGTTATGTAGTTGAATAGGAAATAATGTTGACATCATAAAAAGTGCAAAATCACTACAGCCTGTGGGATGACAATGGTAGAAAGCAGCTTCTGTGGGTCTGGAATTTACAGTCCCTGACCCAGAGTGAAATAGCAACTGACTAACTAAAATCTGTCAGAAATCACTGACTAGGTAACTTCCCATGGCTTTATTTACCATCCAGAGTGGAACGTACTGTGGTGCACTACTCATTTATAATCAGCATGCCATATTTATTATACATAAAGCCCTGCCAACCAGCCTGCCTTGCAAAAGCAGAACAGTTGCTCTTTTGGGGCTGAAAAAGAAAAGATGAGGAAAACCAGCCTCTTCCAAGAGGTGAGATGTGGTAGCGTGCGAAACTGAGGGTACAATGTCACAGCTGAAACAAAGCTGTTTGCCTTGGTGTTTGGGAGCTGTTTTAAATAAGCAGTGAGGGCAGACCAGAGGAAGGTGGTAAATGGAGAAGGCTGGGACGTCTCCCGCACAGCCGTGTCTCCTGCTGCTGGGCAGGTGAGAAGTTCAGTCTCGATCACCTGGCGAGGGGGTCAGCAAGGCTTCCTCCCAGCCAGTGCCGGTGAACGTTGAATGTACTCAGCTGAAATACTTCAAAATATTTGCCCTGCACATATACTCAAAGCCACAAAAAGGTTTCTAAGCACAGACCAGGGTGTCCGTTGCCTTCTGATAAACTGAACACCCTAACCACAGCACTGGGCCTGGTCACACCGCGGCATACGGACTGAGCTGAGGACCAGACATCCTGCTCACAGTTATTACCTCTTCACCGAAAAGCTGAAAACAAGCCAGAGAAAAGCCTTTTACACCCTCACCCCAGCAACGGACTCCCGCTGTTTACTTCCAGCCGGAGTTTGAGTGAGTCTCCGTGGGCTGTTTACAGGGGAAATGGTAAAGTTCAGAAGGTTCCTCATCCCCTACACATCTGTAATTATCCTGTTTTCTGCAGTTTGGTCAGAGGAGGGATGAGTGTTAGTTCTTTCCAGCAGTTCTATTTTCATCCTAGCATCACTTTTTGGCGGTAAAATACGTCAAAATTGGAAACCACCCTGTGTCAAATGACATCTAATTTGCCCTAAACAAGGGAGAAGAGAACTTGTTCACCTCTCCCACTTGCTTCTGCACATCTTGTCCTTACAAAGGGTCAGGGGCACAGAGTGGTGCTCACTTACACTAGCCGAGACTTGAGCCCAAAAGATGGACCTCGTTACCTCCTTCTTCCCCGAGCATCCAGCCAAACCTGAGCCGTCATCCGCATCCCAAAGAGAAGCAGATGCTGGAGATGACCCTTTCTTCATGCAATCCTGCTTGATGGCCTTTTTCTTTTTCCCTTACTTTTCTCTTTTAAATAAGAAAGGAATAATATCCCATTTTCTTGCAAGAAGAATGTCTCCCATCTTCTCTCTCAAGAGGCACATTCCCAATGGTGGTAAATGCTTGTTCTGACCATCTCCTCATCTTTTCCAGTCCTGCTTCCTTCTCTCAAAATATGTTCCTTATCCCCAGCCCCCCAATCTCTCAGTTTGTTCTATTAATCCAAGGAAACGCCTCAATCCAACCAGACTCACTTCTTTGCTGTGCTTTACCATTTCATGCTTTTGGCAGCAGCCTCTATCGTTTCAGCCCTCACTAAATAAAGATGTTTTTAACTGCTCCCTCATTTAGCCTGAATGGAATTTCAGTTGTTATGCCCACCAGTGTGAAAGAGGCTCACAGCAATATTCACATTTATTAACTGGAACCAATAACAAACTAAACACTTGTCATTTTGCATTGCAACTCTGATCCTATTTTCTTTCTTCCTCAAAGAATCTATTAAAAAAAAAAATAATCAGATGTTAGAAAAATAAGTTCAGTAATGGCTTATGAATAGTGATGTTTTTATTATAGGAGAGGTTTGAGGCTTTTTTGTTGGTTTTTTTTCCCCCACACCTTCTCTTATTGTCACTGAAATGGTTGACTGGTTTTTCCATTGTATTATTTTTTATTCATTTCTCAGATGTCTATCAGAAGGCTCCTGGGATGCTGCCAAACCACCAGAGAAAATTGGCCCAGAAAGAATAACAAGAAAAGAAGAAAAAGGAAAAATAAAAAAGAGGAAAAAAAAGAAAAAGTAAAAAAAGCAAGATTCCCAGAAAAGGCCACCAAATACTGGAGCTCACAAGATCCAGAGCAATTCCCTGCTGTACCACAGACCCTCTCGTTGACTATGGGCACGTCACATCAATCTATCAATGTCATCGTCCCATGGATATCACTCACTCCTTTTACCACACAATCTGTCTTCTGCATACAGAAACCAGAACTCTCAGGGAAGGGAGAGCAGAGAGCTTACCCATACCCCATGGTCAGTAGGAAATACCATCTCTCTTTCTTGTGAGTCCACCCACAGATCACTACATCAAAATGGGAAAGTCTGACATTTGTATTTGAATTTTGATAACTAATTTTCCCTTTCTATAATAACTCTGTGCTGCTGGAAAAGCGGGGGCAGGGTGGGATGGGAAACCCATCTTCCTGGAACTCAAAACTGGAACTGGAACTCAAAGTAAAATTAAAAACTCAACTAACTAATGTCAAGGTGGATTTTTTAAAATTCCTCATTGATCTCATGCATTCCAGCCAAAATATTTTTTCTTTAACTGACAGCATTTCCTTTCTTTCTTTCTTTTTCTTTCTCATTTTTTTTCACCTATGAAGTTGGCAGAACTGGAAATACTTCTCCTGAATGACGTTCCAAATGCATCCTAGAAGTATGCTCCTTTAGAGCAAGAAATACTACTTGTTAATTAGCTTTGTTTAGTTAGGCACGAGGGAAATATTCCTAGTTTGATGTATTACATTCGTTCTCAGGGGCAAAGAGGCTTCTTCTGGAAATGGTAAACAAAATGTTTGTTTACTCAGGACCTGAAGCCACCTACACCCCTACTGACGCGTTGGAAGTCCGTAGCGTGCCCCAGCTGTTACTCTGTGGCTCCTGAGGAAACAAGAAGCATACTAGGAAATGACACAGTAGTCAAAAAATAAACATTATTCCTGAAGTATACAGTGTATTTAGGTAAAACATGTAATTACACAAATGTGAAGACGAGGAAAGCCCAGTGACAGGAACAGGCCAACAGGGTGGGGTAACTCATAGGCAGGGGCCCAAGAGTGTGTGGGACATGGAAAAGGAGTTCAATAAAAAATGTGATTTGCAGACCTCCTCGTTCGAACGCTGGCGTTCCCTTTTGGCCACGACAAGCTGGACACTCCCCCGCACACTGAAAGAGCCTCTGCTTGCACGTATGAGCATCTGTGCAAGAACTAGCACTTCTTCCTTAAAATAGGATCATACCTTGCACCGTCAGAATTTACAGGTCCCAACACGTCCCTGTGATACAAAGCAGACCCACGTGGCACAGCACAGCAGACCAGGGAGAGCAACTGCTCTGCTCCAGCAAAGAAAAGACAAAAATACAGGTTCTTTTGTAGGTATACCTTTGTGGACTCTTGCACAGAGCTTGAAAGGAGTTCTGGGTAAAGGTTTACTGGCAAATATGCAAAATTATAACTCTTTAAGCATAAGTATTTGCAGTCCATGTTGAAAAATGACAATGGAAGTGTTAATACCAACCTGTCCATAGCTAAGTCTCAGTGTCTTAGGTTTTTCTACGGGACCTATTACACTGGTATCTAAGTATCACCAATGAAAACACTGCTCTCAAATAATTTGAACAATTTCAAAGCCAATTTTTTTGTCAGTTCTACACAGAATGAATGTTCTTCTACAGAGCCCATAGAAAAAGAAGTTTTTAAAAAAGCGTGGGATTTATGCTGTGCAAAAGGACTCTTGCCTCCTGCACGCAAAAGGAGATCAGCTCATCTCTCAATGGCCACTCAGTCTAGAAGGGGAAAATAAAAAAACTTTAAAAAATCTCAATCATACCTGTTGCATTTCTACAGAAGGCGAGGGGTTTATCCCAAGCCATAGCTAATTCTGTCCGCTGTCCTTGCCTGACTGACAAGAATAAGATCCCAGATGGAAAGTGCCGCTGGGAGCACCTATCCCAGTCTAACTCCCCAGTCCACCCCACATCAGCAGCAGACTTCCAGACTGTCACCAGAAAGCCAGACCAAACCTGTAGCAAGTTTACTGTTGCTCCCTGAGGAAAACAACTCAGTTCTTCAAGCAACACTATGGTCTCACCACCAGGTTACAGTAAAATTGCCGTATTTACAAGATTACAGCCCAAACATGTGGCTATTCCAAATTTCAGCGCCTCGCACAGGAGAGACCATTGGCCATCCATGAAGTGAAAGGAGAGGCCCTCGCAGGAAAATACATGCTCACGAAAGCTTATTGGAGTCAGGCTGAGCCGGCTCTCACCTTAACGCTGCCAATTCTGCTATTTTCAAGCTTTATTTTCAGTCTCAAATAGAAACTGAACTGGACGTCTTCGCAAGGTTGTATTCACTTTGGCTGCCACTAGGGCATCTTGAGGACTGTTCCCTAATCACTCCAACTGCAGTGCTCTGGAACCTGTCACAGTTTTTAATTTAAAGGAAGGTATTTTGAACTCATTGTGTCTGGAAACACCTGACCTGGATTAAGCCACAGCACAGCCTGCCAGCTGGCAAGAGAAGATCAAACCGACCTGGGGACATTGTAGGAGCTCCTGTTGCCATGGGACTCTGGTCACAAAAAGGGGTGAGAAATCGCTCAACAGGCTTTTTCTCTCCAAAGGCAGAGGCGGCTGCATCGCAGGGAATTGCATCAGTTGCCTTCAGGCCTGGGCAGGATCCACAGAAGCCAGCAAGACACCCCCTCACCCTTCAGAGCGCACAGGCTCCAGGACGAAGGCAGCCGTCCTACTCCTCACAGTGCCACCATGGGCTTCAGTGGGGAGGTCTGACCTTAGCAGGCTCTGGAAATTCAGTTCTTTCGTTATTATGGCCATTAGGCTGCAGAGACCCGGCTGAGAGGCAGTGGGGACAGGAGGCAAACACAAAAGAGGGGGAAAACTGCAGGGAGGCGCTCATTAGTACCGGAGGAACAACATTGTAAGGTGTTTTGTCGTGTGTCTGAGGTACAGAACAGCTGCTTGGCTAATAGCATTATATAGGATCATGACAGAAAAGAGCATTAGCAATATTATAGTGTAGGAAAGGAAAGAATTATGGGCTGCATATTTTTTCCCAAAGACTAATATAATGAAAAGGGTTCTGCTGAAGCCACTAAGGCACCCTTCAAATCACATATATTGTAAATCAGCAAAGCCCTAAGGCATCATGTTTATATAGACACTTAAATTTAAAATAAAAATACTCAATCTTCGTTTCTGAGTAGAGATTCAATTACTTTGAGCTTTAGAGTCGGAATAATATGAAGCATAAAAGTAAGTTTTGTCCCCAAGGTATCTCTCACTTGTGGACCATTTAAATCACCTAGTTGCATGAAGCAGACAAAACAAATTAAGCCAAAAAAAGCAACAAAATTAGTCTTTTATCTGTGAAACCTGATATAAACTGTGAAATAGAGAAATACGCAGAAAGCACTTGGGGTATGAAGCATCACAAAGCCCTCAGCAGCTGTACTTCCACCTTTTCCCAAACTCTATAAAGCTCTCCGCAGAAAAGGCAGGAAATCTTTTATTACTGCAACTATTTGACAAGCTGGTCTTAATACCCTCTCACTGCCCGGGTGAGTCAGTGCCAGACGAGAGCGTAATGAAATTTCAAGCATAATGCAATAGAGGTTATTACGATGACTGCTAGAAAGTTCATTGAGACTCCTCTGAACCTGCAAGTTCTTTTTTGCCTTTCCTTTTATTTTTTTCTTTTCCTTTTTTTAAATCAAATTAGAGATTGGCCACTAAAGCCTTGATTCCACAGCTGAGAAGGGGAGCACAGAGCGCTCCTGCTCCTCCGATTAGCTCAGCTGAGTTCAGCAGAGTCCGGCACAGAAAGTGCATCACCAGCAAGTTAAGGGAGAGAAGCCAAAGGATCTGAACTTCCCTAAAACCCTAAGTCTGCAGATCTGGGGCTTGCTCCAGTCCCTGTCACATGCTGCTACCTCAGCACGGGATAAATCCAAACACTTCCTTACCCAGCCCTCGTACAGTTCAACTACTGCAGTGTCCCTGAGGCAATTCTGCTGCATTCGCACGAGGGACTTCTGTAGCCGTTACTGGAGAGAGAGGAAAATGGTAGAACTTTTTTCATGAATAACACTGAACCACGTAAAACCCAGTACCCGGCCTCCTCAATTCCAACAAGGCTTCCACAAACGTTAGACTAAAGCCTGATCACCACAGAAGCAGCCAAAGTGGTGGGTTTGAAAGAGCTCCGAGAGACAGCGTGATACCTGCCTGTTCCCCACCCAAATGTGGGTTCGCTCCCCTGAGTACAACAGCATCCAACCTCCCTTCACGCAGCTCTGCCAATTCCATCACAGCCCCCCCCAGACTGTTCCAGGCTTATTTCTCTTGACCAGCCAATTCCCTTTCATTCTGCAACTACTTTTTAAAGCTTTTCTATTTTCTACATTATCAAAATAACTTCCTCACTGGAACTTACAGAAATCAAAATCCTGAAAGTAACTGCCTTTCCATCAAACCGCACAAGACTGTTAAAATAATCACAGAAGCCCAAAGTTTCCAGCAAGACAGACATTCGGCACACAGAGCCTCTGGGGCTGCACAATGCATTTGCTCTCACAACTACTGGGGCTTTGCAATCACGGGGCAAACCCATGTCCAACATCACCTCTGCCCATCTGCGCTGTCAGTGTTCCAGCACCCACCTGCTCTGCCACAGACATTACAAAGCAACACGTGATGTGGCCAGCACCCACTTGACCCAGAGAAATCCAAACAGACATTGATTCCCTGTGACCTGGAGCAGGAAATCAGCCCAGGACTTTGCTCTTGAGCATAAGTGAAGAGTTTTCCAAGCAACTCTTTGCACTATCCCAGTACACTGCAATGACTGGAAAGGAACTTTCTTAAAAGTCTCAGTGCAGTGCTCTAGAGCCGTGAAGGATTCTGTAGCCGTTCTGAGGCCAGCTGAATGTCACTTCATACCACTTCAGAGGTGCAAAGCAGCCTTATCTGCCCCAAAAGCATGGCCTTCAGGTCTCCAGAGATAAAAGGCCAGAACATTAAACCACTCTGTCTTTTCAGCCACTATAAAGAGTCATTTAATTTAACCAAACTCATTTAAAATTGAGCTTGATAAAGAACAGGACCAGATTATTTAATAACAAAAAGAAAACTATTCCTCTGGGTTGGATGACACTCCACCATTCTTGCAAGAGAGAGAAATGGTAAAATGTTTAATAAAATTTACAGCATTTCATTCAGATAGAAGAGGACGCTCAATTTATGGGTCATGTTTGGCTCAGAGCAGCAATAAACGTCAGGTCTGCAAGTGATTCTTTTTCCTAACTTGGAAAAAATATTCTGACTAAATGAAGTATCACCATCAACCACACACAGGCAGAAAAAGGAGTCCCTGATAGAAAGGCACTCACTGAAAAAACAGCAAAAGGTGGCTTTCTTTTAGATAGCTGGAAAATGTCAAAGCAAAGCAAATTACTTACGTGCATCTGTAAATAAAATATTGTCTTGGAAAACATGAACACTGAGTTGGAAATAAGTTGGGAAGTCATTCCCTGGCAAAGAAACTAGTCTTTTTAATTAAATACACTTTGCATGGTCATCAGCGAGTCTGCAAGTCTAATTCATTAAATGGAATGCTTCAAACTTCAGAAAATCCTGGAAGAAGGAAATAATAGCAAAATAAGCAAAGAAGCTTGAGTAAAGTGTGAAGAGCATGTTCAGAGCAGCCACGGAGCTGGCTCTGTCTAATGGCGAGAAGGGAGGTGCAGAGGATTTTCATGCAGAACTCATCACTGGAGCCGGCTCATCTTCCATGCTTCTCAAACACTTTCTAACAAGGGACTGACAAAGCTTGAGTGAACTGTAGCTAATATTTCAGTTAATACAGAAGAAAACTTAAATGGCCACAAAGTGAGGCCCACAGCCTTTAGACTCTGTGTAACAGCTCTTTATCCTCTCCTGCAGCAGCAGAATTACATTTAAGTCCCACACTGTGTGAGGGACCGAGTGTTCCCACAGTAAGAAATCGTCCCCTGGCCCAGAGAGGTGACAAACTAGAGCTGGAGGGGAAAAGCTGTGTGAGAGAGAGGATTTGCCCTATTTTACAGCTGAAAACCACGGCACAGACAGATCAAATGAGCTGCCCAGGGTCACGTGTACTCTCTGGTACAGCCAGAAATGAAATCCCAGTCTCCTCAGCCTCACACCAGTGCTTTCGCCTTAGACTACCATTTCGCTGCTAAAAAATACAAAAGAATCAAGCCCTGCCATATGCCAGCAGTGAGCTACCACATCCCACTCGCATGACAGACAGGCAAACTGAGGGACAGGAGAATTAAAGGTAATGAAATCTGTCAGAGGCTCATTTGTTTTGAAAGACAGGTCACTGCTTTAGGTGCTTAACTCAGGAACCCACTCAAAAACTCTCAGTCCCACAACTTGCTCTCAGCGCGCTCTCATTACCGCAGTGTTTTGCACTGCTGCTCTACAACCCCACTGTATTTTTTTTAATTACACCATCACTCTCTGCAGACATTCCCCTGGTTCCTGGGGTGGAATTACTTGAAACTTATTTAGTAAATGCCCAATGCCAAGGAGTAATCTATTCCATTTGAGCTGGAGGCAGAATAGCCACATAGGAACATGACTCAAGGCTCCTCTGACTAAAGAGAAAGAGAACAAGGAGATGGAGAGCAGCACAAAGGGAAACTTCCTCGCTCACCCGTACCAAACACAAACTTATTTGTGAAGCAGGCTATTTGTAAAGATTTCATGCCAAGTGTCAGCAGGCGGCTGCCTTCTGTGAGGGTCAGGCTGCAAGTGCAGTTATAACAGAGATGGGGAATAGTCCACACAAGCATTTAGAAAGCTGGGAAGTCACTGCTTTCCCTTCTGCCTGGAACAGATCTAACGGTCCCCAAATGCACATGTGGAGGCACCGGTCCAAACTCATGTGTTCTTCCTCCCTGAGGTCGTAACCACACCAGGCACCACATCCCTCGAACTGCATTTATCAAAAACTTTTCCGTAAAAAAATGTCAGTTAAGTTTTGGGGCTTTGATTTTTTTTAAGCACCACAGAGTAAACAGTGAGAATAAGAGACTGAACCGAGCACAAACGTTGAGGCGGACAGCCCAGTGCCTGGCAGCAACCACAGCCTGGGAGAAGCCTCCTGGCTCTCTGGGAACCACCCTCAGGTCTATTTGCATTTGGAAATTCCTTACATTTGCCCCAGGCCCTGCAATTCTCAAGAAATTGCCACCGATAATTGCTGCTGTATGATCATAGCCTTTGATGAATAAGTTCGTTAGGCAAAGAAAATTACTGTATGCTTCCTGCTTAGGCTATTTTTATTTTTAAGAAATCAACATAAAAGGATTACAATCAGCCACCACACAGAACAACGCCATTCTCTGCCTGGTTTGCCTCATGCTGGTATCCAGTGGACTTGGGAGCACACTGAACAGTCCCTCAATGTCGTTAGGGTAAGCTGTGGTACAAACTGGATACTTAAGAGTGCTACCCTCCAACTCGAGTTGCAGTTTGGCAGGTGAAATGTTGAGATTCCTAAAGAAAACACTGCAGCAGAACTGGGGCACTAAATACCTACTGCCAGTGAGGGAAAGACAACGTCAAGTCTGCCAGCTACAGCTGAGACTCAAGTTGCTTTATGAAACGTTTGAATTCACACTGCTTTGTCTTAGGCTGACGATGTGTGGGGGTTTATTTTAGTGATGCCATTAAATACAATCCCAAAGCAACACAGCAGAATGCAGCAAACAATCCAGCCCAGGTACCAGGCCTGGCTCTCCCTGTTCTAAAATGTCAGGAATCAAAAAAGGATATTACCTTTGGTTTAATCAGGATCCCAGACATGACACAATGAAGCTGTTGCTTGCAGATGTGTTTTCTGAAGAGAAACAACAGAAAAGCTTTATATATAATGACCCCATTCACTATTAATCCCCTTGCATTCACAAAACAAGGCTGAGGCTGCCAAAAACTGGAAGATGCCCCACTTAGCCTAAATCTGAACCTGAGGCAAGGAGGATTTTCCTACTCAATACAGCCACCACCCCTGAAAACTCTCCAACTCACTGATTACATTTGTACCCTGGGAACAACACAGGGACAAACAACAACAGGCAGCCAGGCTAGAGACAAATTCCAGTCATACAGTACGACAGGTCATCACTCTCCTGGGCTGAGCTGTCTTGGCCACCAGTTCTCTCCCATTGCTCAAAACCACAGGAAGATTTATTAAGGAGGAAAGGAAGCTGTAACACCAAGTCCTTGAAAGGCCAAGATACGCCAGTGGAAGAGATTTGGTGAAATAATCAGAAATAAAGGGAAATAAAAATATCCAGTTGGGGAAAAGAGGGAGCAATTTTCACTTGAGTATCAACTTTTCTGTTTAACCCCACTAGAATTTAGAGATGTAAAAATCACCAATTTCTTAAAAATTGTCCACTGCCTCAGTGCCCCCTGTCAAATCTAATCCTGCACAGAGTGGGCTCCGTGGCTGCTGGGAGCCCCGGTGGCCAGAAGCGCTGCTCGGCTCCAGGCACGAGCATCTGCGCTGCATGAACGGCTCAGGCTGGGGTGGGTAAGAGACGTCTCCCGCAAGGGGAAGAGCCACTCCTGCACACTTGACACCTAAATAACCCCGGGGTCAAGCAAACCATCTCATCTGGATTCAAGGACACTGGTTTAGAATGAAGCTTTCTACAGTCCTCATATTCTATTTATAAAGAAGGGAGCTTGCAAAGGGAGCTTACTCCGAGATAGAGGTTAGGAGCTGAATTCAAAACTACTTGGGTTTTTTTCACTTCCCTTTTCTTGATGCAAGGCTATCAGAGCATCTACACTTCAACATGCAAAATCTGTTTCATTTTGATAGATTTCAGTATGGATTCAGAAATTAGTATTTAAACATAAAAGTTAAACAACACAACTAAATTCACAAGTTCAAAATTAGTTAAATTCAGTATTTCAATTAAAGCTACTTTATTTCAATAACTATTCCCTCATTGTCACAATAAGGAGTGGCAGAACTGATCTAACACTTATTTCCAAATGGCAGGAAATCTTGATATTTCAGCTTTTCATTTCAGATTGGAATTGTGTTCTGAAATAACAGAAATTCCAATAAAAGAGAAGCTTTAACTCCTGAATCGACTGGACTCACTTTTTATTGGGGAAGGAACACGCGCACTATTACCATGTTGTTCTGCTTCTCCACAGCCCGTTTCTGACCTCAGCTGTACGGTACCATACAGCCACCCACGGGGCTCTGCCCTGACACAGAGAGGACCCTCAGCTAACTCAATTAGCACAACCTGGTGAAAAAGGACTCATTAAATATCACAAAACAAATCTGCAGAACTTTGCAAACAGTTCTTGCTCCTCCTCAGACATAGAGCAGACCAGAAATACCCACAATGGAAGAAAAGACACTGAGAAGGCGGCTGGACTTGTATCTACGTGCCATTCTCCATGGTAAATACAGAACTCAAAGCTCTGTAGGTGGTTCTTGCTTCTCTGGTAAATTGACTCACTCTTGTGTCAACATTTCCAAAGACCTCAGCTCAATAAACTGCCACTAGGTATGAAGACATACATTGCATCAGTCCCACAAAAAGGTAATTTCATTAAAGAACACACTGAAAGACAAATCTGAACAACCAAGCATTTGCTATTAATTATAACCCATTGAAAGCATGTATCAGGTTTTATTTTCTGGAGATTACCTATTTAATTTAGTACTTTGATGGCTGGATTTTTGCTACCATCCATAATGCAGTGAATTCCTTTGTGATAAGCTGGTAATAGGTTGTTTACAGCCTGAAAAGAACTCGCAGCTCTGGAATTTCAGCAAGGTGCCTTGATCCCTGAATCCAGCTGACTTCTCCATGATGTACACTTCCCTTTCCCAGATGGACTCCAACAACACTCCCTAGGGATTTTATTTATTCCTTTCTGCTGGGGAAAAGGTCACCCAGGCATGACCCTCCACTTACTCCTCACGACGCACAGAGAAGAGGAGGCTCTGTGGTACCAGAGAATGCAGTGGCCAAGGAGATTTCCCCAAAGCCTCGTGAAACACACGACCAAGGACTGTTCTGACCCTTCCACTCTCACACAACAAATAACACCTTCTTCATTGAGTAGTGCTGCCTGTGTCACAGTTCCACATGGAAAACAAAGCACCACCAGGCAGGTAGTGGCTCTTCAGCGCAGAACAACCTGACATTTCAGGAGCAGATTTCTGAAGAGAAACAGGACAACCAACCTCCAGAAGGCAATCCGTCTCTATGATCAAAAACAAACCTTGGTCAGTAGTTGTGTCCAACTGTATCAACTGTAAGAACTGTGTCTGCGTGGAGAGCTGCCTACAAGGATGCAGTTTAATCATCTCAGAAAAACCACAGGCCAGAACACGCCTGGTTAAGTAAAGCGGGGCAAAACATCAAATGTCCTTCACCCACTTCCTTTGGTCAGGCTTGGGAACACACCAGCAGCAAGAACTGTACCAGCCACATGCCACTTCCTCCCCCGGTTCCCCTGTCAGCTCCCCTGACCACACAACGAGCCACCGCACTATGTACATACATCCATTGCAGTCTATCTTTGGAAATAATAAACTAGAAGTCAGTTGATTAGTTTGTTTCTCACAAACACCGTAATTAGGCTAAGGCGTATTTCCTGGCTTTGACAGATGAAGTACATGGCATGTCTGAAAGCAACAGCTCCCAAACAATCACGATCACAGCTTACAAAAAGTACCTCAGAGGAAAACGACATTGATGGCTACCAAGTGAAAATGATACTGGCCTGATCTGTCTCTCAGCTGGAAACATTTAACAGGAGGAGCGGATTTTTACCCAGAGTCTCCATCTGTGGCGAACAGGAGGGAGAAGATGGAGTGTAATGCTGGGTCATGAAGACAACACACAAAAAACTCCTGGTGCAAAGCAGTGACACCGTAACAAAAAAACCGGAGGAGCAATAAACAACCCCTACCCCCCGATGATATATGACGTGTGGTAGGTTTGAAATTCCTTTATAGAATTTATAACAATAAATCCTTTCAAGAAAACTTGCCCGCTGCTTTCTGTATTTTCATTATGGAATTTCCATTACAGAATTTCCATTATTGGAAACAGGAATAACTTGGAAGGAAAAAATCCTTCATCTTCCAAAACAATGGCAGTGCTTCAGCCAACCCTATGAGATACGAATGACAAAGGGCGAAACCACCCAATGAAGGTTGTGTATACACAAGGGGTCATTCTGCAGGACACCCACTTGTCCTTTTGGTTTCTGAAGCTGAAAGAAGCCATTGGTTATCAATGGACCAAAAGTATTTTCATTACATTCAAAAAACCAAATGAAAATCGGGCCTAAAACACCGAGCTTTCCAGACATTCTCACCCTTTTACTTCCAAAGACTTTTACACTCAGCTAAATATTAAATTATTGGGATTTAAGTATAAAGCCAAGCTGCAACATTTAAGCGCTAAAAGCAGTGAGCTGAAAGCCTTTTCTCTGCTCTTGAAGGGTTAGGAAACGCTATTGCAGGCCATTTCAAGCCATTTCCTAGAAATGGGTTGTGATGGTGTCCACCAGATCCATTCTCTTCCACAGTTTTTTTCCTTTCATACAACTGCTAAGTCTCCTAGAGCGCATTTGGACAGTACTTCTGTTGTAGTGCCACCAGCATGGACAGAGTCAGGCCAAGGCACGGCGGGAGGCTTGACACAGCCTTTGGTGCAAGAGCGGCCTGTTAGTTCGTGCTGAGGGCTGCTAATGGTCACCGACACGAGATTCTGGGTCAAACCTGACAGAGCGAGAGGTATCTTGTTCCTCAGTGCCCAGGGATCACCGCGAGCGAGGCTGACATGCAAACAAGTGGGGAGCTGGTTTCCACTTCACACTCACCGTGGGGACCGTTACTGGTGGTTAAATGGCACAGCTTCATTTCCAAGCATGACTAAGAGCTGGACAACAGGTTTTGAGTTGGGAAACACAAACCAATACTAAAGAAGTCTGAAAAAGAAGCATTTCCAATAACAAAATGAGACAAAGACACAAGCAGTCTCAGCCTGGGAAGGCAGAGAGTTTAGCGACCTGACAGAAAAATACTGGCATGGCTTCCTTCTCTCAGTAAGAAAATAATAGTCTTTTTAAATATGCCCCAGAATTGCTGCTTTAAAGTCCTCAAATAACCATAGTTAAAATGTTCCTCTCCAAAGATCTGACACTTGCTCAGGATGGGAGAAAAGGAAAAAGAAAGAAATTACCAAAGGAGGAAGTTGGCTTTTCAGGTTAGATACACATCTATCCACAAGGCCGTTCCTACCGGAGCGCAGGTGTGTAGGGGGAAGGTAAGCACGGCGTGAAACAGCCCCACAGGAAAATCCTCACTCACCTTGCAACCTGCGCTTGGCACCGACAGAAATACAACCCTCAAACACCCAGACACTTGATTTTGCCATTAAGAAAATCTTATTGACCATTTTTTAGTCAGTCTACAGATAAAAGGAGAGCTCATAATACTGGTTATCTTCACATTATGCATAAACTTTATTGTATATAAACATTTGATCGAACCCAGGAAGAAAAGCAAAGAGCGGAGCCAGGCAGTAACTCAGAGGACAGACGGAGAGCAGCTGTATGTCAGCGCTGGCAGCCCCACACCAGCCCCCATTCACCCATGGAACCCACGCACCGGGGCAGAGCCGAGCAGCCCGGGAGCGAAGAGGACTTTAGGTGCAGGGGTTTGCACCTTCAGAAAGTAGGAAACTCTACGTACATTCAGAACTCTTTGCAATTCCAACTATCACCGCTGCAAGCTGAAGGCACGACCCACCACGCTGACCCACGGGAGCGAACCCTCACGTCCACAGCTGGCCCCAAAGGAGCAATGGGATGTCTGTGACAGGAGAGGACAGGCTCGAGGCTGAGACCACGCACAGCCTTCGCCCAGACAGCTTTTAATTTCTCGAGTGTCACAAGGGTGAAAAGAAACATCCCTTTTGTGCAGACAAGCAGCAGAAGGTTATAAACTGTTGTGTTACACAAGTACAATCACCACACATCAGAGGTGTGAAGCAGAGTGGCACTTCCCATAACAATTAGCCCAACGGTGACTGCAAATACCGCGATTGCCAGGAAGAGGCGCGATAGTGAGTCAGAGCGGCTGCTGCTGCGCACGGGCAGCTGGCACCCCTCCTGCACACCAGACGTGCTGACACGCTCCCACACTTGTAGCTGTGTGTGGCCGTCACTCCTGCAGGGCTCTTGCCCGCCCAGGGCCGAGGAGCTGTCAGAGACACGTGCCACCAAGCTCTGCTGACAGACAGGGGGATATCCCGGGACGTGATGCTGCCTGCATCTCCCACAGCGCAAGTCAGAATCCCACCAGAGCAAATTCCAGAGTATGAGGACTGTTTCTCAGTGGGATGTTGATGGCCACAGGACAGACAAGAGAAACACTATGGATTAAATCCCACCACTGGTCCCAGCACCAGCACTAAATACCACTGGGGCTAAGGCTAACCTTCAGGTCTTTTTTAACCTCTCCCGGGTCTCTGCCTGCTCAAGAGGAAATTTTTCTCCTGCTGGGAGATTATATTAAGGAAAAGATCCCCTGTAGTCTCTTCCTTTGCCCCCTGAAGAGCAGTGGGACAGAGGAAGGCTGAGGCACAGATCAGGAAATCTCGGGGCTGTTATTCTACGTTCCACGTTTCTACGTTCCTCTTGTCACACGGTTACTTTTCAGTTCTCTGAACCGATGGATAGCCCCGTACTAAGGCCTGGATTTGCAGAAGCACTGAGTACCCACAACTTGGGTCAGATATTTGAAAACCATAGTTTTGATAGGCTTGTCAAAACGTTCCAGACCATTACCAAATATCATTAATGAGCTAGATTTGTAGGTTCCTGTGTCTTGCTTCAGTTGAAACAATGCTTTTACCTCCCAAACAAAACTCCTCTTCCTCCTCCGACCCTCTCCACGTGGAAAGTTCCTTACTGAAAGGAGCTTTGAATATGAAGACCTCACACTAAGTCCTGAACCTGACTCTGCAGGTGAATCTGGAAACATTTGGACCCAGACACTTTGCAGAATGGCACGAAAGAGGTCACCCAAGAACTGGTGGCATTACCGGAGACTGCTGGCCCATTTCCTACTTTTCATTCTTTTTATGCCTCAGCCTCAACAGGAAATTTTTCATTTCTTTCCTCTCCTTCCACTTCCCCACATTAGCAGAGAACTACACATTTCAAGACCAGACGGGCATTTAGTGCAACCAGTGATTTCAAAGCAGCCAGTGTGACTGGCGAGCTGGTACAACATGTTTTACACCCTCTTTTTAAGTATCTGGCACACCAGGGAGTGCTTAATGCTGAGAATCTGATTCACCAAGACACCGCTGCTGATTTGAGAGAAAGGAACAATGACAACCTTGTGAGATGATTTTGTTTCTTTATCTTGTGTTTATGTGCTTTCCACAAAGGGAAGAGCCTTGCCTTCTCAGACAGTGCGAGGCTAATGACTGCCACTGTCTTGCATTATTCAACAGGAAGTACACAATTAGATTCTTATGTTCGATTTGGTGCTCGCATTAGCATCAGGTTATCATAAAATATAATTATGTGAAGTTGTAAATATGTGCTCGTCTTTTCTTTGCTGAAAACCACGGACAACACCAGCATTTCAGAAGAGTCACAGCTCAATAACAAAGCACAGCAAAGCTTCTGTCCCATGGGGGCCGAGTTGAGAAAATATCGGTAATATCTGACACAAAAGGACTGCAAAAAGCTACCTTTGGGCACTGAGGAACAGCAGAGCAACACACAATGTGACAAACAATACTGGCATTTCCTAGTGAGTGTGTGAGAGGACAAGACGAGGAAGGAGCCTTTGCCCTTTACAGACCACCCTGGCCAGAGACAGGGACCCAGTGCCTGGTCACCCAGCTCCTCTCAGGAATCCTTGTCAGCTCACATCCTAGTTTTGTAACTCAGGCTGTGAAATGGGTGACACAGTGACACTGCTCCTGTTTGAAACCACTGTGAGTCTGGGTACTGAGAGGTGAAGGTGGGACCTTGGCAGCTCAGCACAGGCCTGGGTGTCTGGGGCTGGCCAGAAGCCTCCATGATCTCCCTGCTGGATGTCACCCTCCCTGATGATAAAGCAGCATCTACCTCCCCCTTGTGGTCCACTGCAAAGAGCATCCCAGCACCACAGGTTACTAGGACAGTCTGGTCCTCTTGAGTCTCATTCCCTACCAAAGACCACCTCATCATACCAGCATCACCATAAACTGGCCAGGCTCCAAAGGACTGGGCTTGCAAGAGGACACTTCCCTCCGGCTCACTGTCTCCTTGTCACACGCTGCCCTGCTATGAAGGGGCAGGTAACGCTGTGCCATGTGATGCTGATGGCTTTAACACAGCCTGTTAACACAGGAAGTCAATGGCTTCCTCTAGGTCTAATTCATTAAAATAAATTGGCACGTGGAGTCTTTATTATAAGGCTCCTATCCCAGAATAAATAAAGAGAACTTCAGACTAAAAGAGTAGAGCTTCAGGGAGCAAGCCTCTCCCCAGGGAAATCACCCCTGAGGTCCAACAAGTGACCCCCTTGGTTTTCTCAGGCAGTGACTGCGGAGGCAGCCACTGGCGCAGACCAACCTGCTCATCATTCCAGCCTCCCCACCAGGACACCCTGCAACGCCTGCAGGAAGCTGCTGATTGCTATGAAACCAGTGGGACTTCTGTCAATTTGCAGCAAAGCTTTCTGCTTATCGAGCACAGAAACAAGAGAGGGACAAGGAGGGAAAGAGGAGAAGATTGGAGACGTGTAATGTCCTTCAACTCCGCTGCTAGGGAATGGCCCGATTCGGGAATTATTAGAGGGACGACTACAGGACTGAGATGGCTCATTAACCACAGGTGCATGGGGCTGAGTCTCCTTTCTTCTCAGGTCTCCTTTCAAGTTATTCTACTTGTCCACTTGTTGAAAAGCGACACAGCTCTCTCTTCATCCCCTGCTAATGGGGGTGTCTATGTTCCCCTTAGAGACTGCAGCCACTTAAAGACCAAAGGAACAGGGAAAAGCCTCCAGGAATTCTCCTGTCTGTATTCTACTGCTGGCCTTATTGAGTTAAAAATGAAGGGTGCCCCCACCTCTATCTGAAAGAGCCTTTTAAAGGTAGTCCCACAAAGGCAGATGGATAATGGGAAGCATATTTCCCTTTTTGTGCTCTATGGAGCATTAAGTTTCATAAAATAGTAGATATAAGGTCTTTTTTTGAAGGATTGTAAATAATTCTCTTGCTACTTTTTCACCTTGCTTTTCAGATGGCTCTTTAGCATACAACCAGCGCTGAACTGCTGGCACTACTGTACTGCTCCACATACCTGAGCCAGGTCAAAGGCAGCTGAGGCAACATCTACCGAAGCAGTGTTATCGCAAGACACAGAGACCTTTTTTAAATTACCTCCATGCCTTCCCATACCAGGGCAGCTATTTATAAAGAGACCCTGCAATTGAATCAGTCTAAGGATCTCCCAAATAAAAGCCTTCAGAATAGAAAGTAGCAGTAAATACATCTTCTTTTTCAGTGCAAATGGCGGCTGTTACAGGTAAAGCATCATCCCACCCCCAGGAGAACCACACTACACCTGTGAAGGCACAGATGTTCCTAGAAGTATGTGATTTTCATGCAGATGATGCCCCTCAAAAGACAAAGAAGCATTATCTAAAAGACACCTGAAATAAAATCTGAGATGACCATAAATACCATTGTAAAACCATTTCCTTTTAGCTACGCAATGGCTAAAGGCCTGCCAGAAGAGACCTGCATTTCATCTACCCTGTCAGCCAACGTTTTACACGCAAGAACATGACTCCATATCCGGGACCAAACCATTTCCACTTTTGCTTTGATAAATTCCTTCTGCCTCTAGTGAGGATGAAAATTAAGCACAGGAGTAATTACAGCCACACATGATTATTCTTATCATTACTAACATGTAGACAGAGGAACCAACCCATGGTTTATTAAAATCAAAGCAAAAAATGTCTGTGGTCACGTCGGTGGACTTGGCACTAGCTCAGGTATCAGATTTGGGCAGCACATCTCAAAGTTGCAAGAGAAAAAAGCTGCTACTTATTTTCTGTGAGTTCCCAGATCATCTCCAACATCAGACTAGGGACAGCAAATCAAAATGGATACTATGAAAGTTTCCATTTTAGGTGCTTTCACAGAAGAGGCTGGAATCTTACACTCCCCACAGACAGAGCAGTCACTGGTGTTGAGGGGTGCGTGAAAACGTGTCATCAGCTGCTCTCAGAGCTAGAAAGGCTCAGTGCAGGGATCCCACAAATCCCCCAGGGAGGGTCGTGAGCTTTATAAGCAATTTGTCCAACTTGTTATCACATGCCAAGAACAGAAAGGAACAAAATATGAAATAGAAACGTTGCCCCTTGGGTTTCAGAACTCATCTACCCACCTCCACGGTTCTGAGATACAGGGGAATGAGCACAGTTAGTAAGAGGATGTAAGTGAGGAAGGTTCATAGAATGGTTTGAGTGGCAAGGGACCTTTAAAAGCCATCTAGTACAACCCCCCCGCCTCATGGCCAGCTTTCCCCCCCACCAGCACGCCCAAGTCCTTCTCGGCAGGGATGCTTTCCATCCCTCCATCCCCAGCCAGGGCTGGGACCAGGGGCTGCCCCAATCCAGGTGCAGGACCCTGCACTCAAGTGGGGCCAACCAACCCCTCATTTGGCCTGGTTGAACCCCATGAGGTTCACATGGGCCCACTTCCTGAGCCTGTCCAGGTCCCTTTCCATATACATCATTTACACAGCACGTTCCCCCCAGTGTCACTGCGGATTCAATACAGTAAGAGCTCATAAGCACCTCATAAGCACCAAAAGACTTCATCTCCTAATAATGACTAATAAATCTCCTGAAGGCCATCACCAACTGGGCTGCTAAATCCAGACCTGGCTGTTGCATTTAAGTGCTCTCCACCCAGATAGCCACAGCAGAGACCCAATGAGACACATCTCCTGCTTTTGTTGCTTTTGAGGATAAACATTTTGCGGGAGTGAAGTCTTAGCAAAACCTGGTATAGGATCCTGCCCCCAGTGAGGCAACGGGAGGTTTGCCATCGGCTCGCGCTGGAGAACTGCCAGGATCTCATTTCCACCGCCTGACTCCAAGCACACTGGAACCAGTGGGAGCCCTCCTACTCATTCCAGTGTGTGCAGCCTGCAGTCCCTAACAATTTGCGTTGTACTAATTGCCTTGTGGAGGCATGTCTGAGTTCACCTCTGAACAGCACGCAATAAATTACAAAAGTCCTATTCTTCTGGCAAATTTCTTCAAGGCTATTTAAATAATGTTCTCTGATTTTCTTTGTTGTTTCAAATTCCAGAAGAGAGCCTAATAAATACTATATTTAAAATCCATGTTTGCTCCTCACTATGAGAAACACCGAAAAACAAGAGTTCTTCAACATCTTCATTAAGGAAAATGAAACTAGTATTTTTTTTTCTTTTCACCCAGGTCATTAAAGTATATTAAACTGATTTTATTTGTTGGGCCAAATTCCAGAAAGACTTATTATTTAGATTGTTTTAAAATTTTCTCAGGCTTTGAATATTTAATACAGTTGAAAATAGCTTTTTTTGTGACCTATACTGCTCTCTTGCTGCCTTCAGTATAAGTTTCCTAATCATTTTATAACCAAGACAGAGGGCATTTGTAGATTCTGCAAGCTTAATGCACCAAAGTCTTGATTCAGAAAAATCTCTAAATAAACAACGTCAAGCAAACCCTTAAGTTAAACTATACACTTAGAAAGTTCTCACAGAGAAGAGAATTATCTTCTTACTTAGCTCTTCACGAGATGAAGTCTTGCTGTAGATACCAATGGATGTTCTGAGAACACTGCGGTAACGTCCATTTTTCAGTCACAGTGTTGGTTTCTGAGTGAAAACTGAAGAAAGTTGAGCTAAGTTAGGCAAAAGCCTATTGACCACTTACAGCGTTGCCTACAGAGCCACTAACAGGAAGAAGAACCAGTAGTATTTTAATCAGCTGTATGATTAAATATGCAAAGCAGACATTCTCATCAATTCAGTAATGAATGGCAAAATGGATGATAAGGGAGCATAGACACCAGCCTATTTTTCTATTACTCCAGCTTTTCTTTCTAAAACAGATAGGACAGACCAACTGATTAAAATCCCTTTAATTTCCTCTTCTTTTAACGTCAATTAAACTTCTCTAACACGAAGGGAACATAGGGAAAGGCACAAAGCAACAATGCAATACTAATTACCTAGCAAGGGAACAAGATGATAATGATTAACCATGAAATTTTTTATCTAGAATAAAAGGATTTTGAACGAAGGAGAACTGTGATTGGCCTCTGTGTGTGTGGCTTACTGATACGGAGCAAAGGAGTGCTGCCCCAGCCACCCTGGGTGCAGAGATGCTGTCGTGGTACTGCTGCATGGCTCTAGCTCTTCACAAAACAAAACCCATTTTCTGGTTGGTTGTGCATTTGATCTGCATAATCGCCCCACAGCTCTGCAAAGCTCCATGGTCTGAGCAGCTGACAGCAACATCTAAGCCAAGGTCAGTGATTTCCTTTAATTACTGTAATTTTATTTTCTGTTTTTCAATCGGCCATACACTCCGCACAGTTCTCGGCTCTCCCCGCTGGAACAGATATGTTTCCCCAGCTCACCTAAACCAAACTCTAAAAATACTACAACAACCCTGGGCAAATACTCTTCAGGAAATGACCCGAACTGTCCAAAAGTGGACACGAGAAGTAGATGTGCATGGAAAGGAGGAAGACTGTCACCAAGTGGCTTTCACACAGCTGACTTTCCTGCCCTGTCTACCAGCATCCCCCGTTCACTGGCCTTGTGCAGCTGACTGGGAGCACTGAGGGCCAGGCTGCTTACTGCCACGGGAGCTACTGAAACACAGAGGAACCCTCGAAGGTTTCCCTCTCATTCTTTCCTCTAAAGCAGGCCTTACTAGAGAAAAGCACATCAGTGGCTGCTATTTTAGAAGCTCTGCTTCTCTTAAACTCACTGTGGAGTTATCCCTCAAGAGCCGTTCTCCTCCCATAGCAGCCACGAACCTTCCCACAGCAAAGGGGTAACATCTCATCACGCCTTCCCCACTGCTGCAGTGTCACTGGCAGGGCTCCCATCCGAGAGGTGACAGCAGATGGGACCTAGAGGGAGGTAAATGCATTTCCCAGCACTATTGCCTCCCATGTGGGTTCCCATTTGGAGACAGCAGCACAGCCGGAGATGGGTGCTGGGAGAAGCAGCTCCCTTGTGCTCCACGTAGAATCGTCAGGGCTCCTGCAGAGGGGCACCATGCTGGGACAGGCAGAAGGAGAGCATCTTCTCTCCTGGAGTTTATTCAATCCAGCATACACTTATTATTTCCCCAACAGGAAGCCCCTTCCAGTTATCATTAAAATAATGCATGTCTCCATGGATACATAGTTCCCTTTATAATAATTCACCCAGGAAAAGGCAAGAAAAACAGACAGTAGAGAAAGCACTGAGCTCTCTTCTTTTATTTTTGTTTCAGTCTCAGTGAATAGGAATTCACTTCATGTTTTAGGAGTCATTAGGAGCCTAAAGACTGTAGCAGCTTTTAAAAAATTGGCCACTTAAATCTGAGTTGCAGCGACATTACTGGTGAGACTGAGTAAAGATGGTCCTGCATAAGAATGAGGAAGTCCCTCCAGAAAGTGAACCATGCAGTGAGCCCAGCGAGACAAACCGAACCGGCCCACCTTGTGATGGTGGCTGATGGGGCAAGGCACATGTTCCGTCCCAGTACCCCCCGTCTCTCCAGCTGGCAGGGATCCCAGTGCCGGATGCGGATGGCGTCTCAGTACCCCATAGGGCAGCAAAGGCACGGGCAGCAAGGGCAGGCAGATGAGGTGGCCTGATGCCATCTTCCTTCTCTCTCCCAAATCCAAAGGCAGGGAAGAAACAGCTGTGTATAACATAAAACAACTCAAGATCTACTTAAATTTGCACTGGCTGCTCAGTCAGAGGTTTAACCAGCCAACAACCCTGCTAGGGACAGAAAGCAAATAGTCCAGGAGAATCCATGCCTCCAGATGAGGGATTTTTAAAACGCTTCCAGAACCATTCCCCCACTCTGCCCCTGCAATAAACTTTAAATTTCTTGACTTGAGAGAGAGGATCCAGCCCTTTTTCAGATTCTAATTAACCGAGTCCATCTTCTAACACATAACAACTATTCTCTCACTGCAGCTCTTCTAACCAGATGTTACAGCACAGGCACTTTGAAGTGGGAGCCCTGTGAAGAACTAAAGGAGCAGGATGTAAAATAACATTATTTTATGTGAGGCAACAGTTTCACACACACTTTAAACTGGCTTAAGCTCGGAGAGGCACCAGAAGAGGCAGTCCTGCCCTGCCCCCAGGTCCCAGTTGTTCCCAGCTCCACTCCTTCATCGTGCTGACAAGTATCCGTGTGGCCGTGCGGGGAAGTGGATCGGGGAACTTATCTGACTGAAAACAATGTAGTTCACCAAAGAGGGCAAGTCTGGCATGGGAAAAGCAGCCAGGGGCATAGGGAGGGTTGAACTGCTGCTCTTGGCAGTAACGTCTGCTTATGCTGGCTCAAAGTGCATGTGAAACTACACTTACTATCATTCAGACAATTAATGGCATAGTTACAGAAATGCCAGCTCTTGGGCGAAACCCCTCTGTCCTGACTGTTCCCCCACTGAATCAGTGCAACGCAGTTATCCACCAAAAGCTGCTCGGAAACATGCAGGTTCTTGAGCGGTGCAAAGCCCATGGTGAAACCAGAAAGCGATGCCAAGAAGGAAGGCACTATATCATAAGGATAATTCTTTCATTAGGGTCAGCAAAACCTTGTTAGCTGAAGGAGAGAGGTGTGCATTGTTTGTACACGTGTGCAGGGCTGGGTGCCACACACACAGCTGGGGGGGCTGCGAAGCTCCCACGGTGTCACAGGAGTTAAGGTGGCGGCGGGTACAGCCTCTGCTCAGCCTGTTTGCACATCCATGGGATCTATCTACACACTTCCATGGTGGGAAAGCAGAGATCTCGCACGTGAAAGAACAGCTTCCAACAAAAGCCCGAGCAGAGCTAATGAGGGCTTTGATCCTATAACTGGATCCATGCGAACACACTCCATCCCTGCCCAGAGGTCTGTCAGGCACAAAAGCAGTTGGACTTTCACCACAGGCAACCACTGCAAGAGCCTGGGCTTCATCCAAACAGCCATCAGGAATCTCCATAGCTGTACGAGAACGAAAGAGTGTTTCTCATCTTAACTGATATGTTAAGGTTAGTTTTTCAAACTGGGCAGACCAGGCAGGAATCAAAATACCACGTTTTCCAATCCCAGTAAAACAACCTGCACAGAACTGGACCAAGGAGACAGGGCAAGGATTGAGACTTGTTTTTTTGTTAATTTCTTGTAATTTTTTCTTCTTTAGCTAAACCAATATTAGCCATTGTACAGTTGCTATCCATTCCCTTCGAACTGAAACATTTCCAGAAGTAAGGGTTCAGCAGATTTCAGAGGATCCTATTTGGACAGGGACGTATCAAATTGAAACAATTTAGAAAATAATTTTATCTAAACCCCTGCATCTTTGAATGTAAAGATGAACTTTCAAAAGATGAAATGACAGGACAGAGCTTCCTTGGGCTATCCGCAACGCAAACACAGGGCAGTAGCAGAAGTGGATGGAAAAAATACTGATGGGGCAAGGAAAATTACTTCAGCATCATGGTTAAGTTTCAGAAGCATCAACAGTATGACATCTATAAATAACATAAGTGGGTTTCTTTAATGCTACTTTAGACCTGTCTACAGTGTCTCTGGAATGTGAATGCCATGGTATAATCAAAGCAAAACACTCCAGTTTGTTCCCTGGTCAGTTGCTTTAGAAAACTCAAAACATAATATATTCACCAGCAAAATGGCCAGAGTAAACAGCTTGGCTGACTCGGCCTCATTTATCCTTTAATTCATTCTAAGGAAAATATAATTGTTTGCTGGTTTTCATTTCAGTTATCAAGATTTTTATTGTAAAAAATTTATTTCATATATATACAAATATACCTAGACATTTTATCTAGTGTATTGTAATGATATTCAAATTAATAGTAAAGTAAACATTATAATAAAAGAAAGGTAACAGTGCCTGGTAAACCTTAGGCTTTGTTTTTGACAGAACTAAACAAGTCAACATTTCATACAGTTTCTAATTTGCCTGACAATATTGTGTATATTGTCAAAGATCTAAAATAAGCCTAAGGAAAGGGAACGAAAAATATGACCTGAATACACCCTGCATTTAAAAATGCAGACCAACAACTGGAAACTTAAAGATACAGCTGCTTAGCAATATGGGTTAGCGATGGCTTTTGTCAGCGATAGCTTGATGGTTGGACTAGAGGATCTGAAAGGTCCCTTCCAACCCAGACAATTCTATGATTCTGTATTTTTCTGAAGTAACAGATAAAATAAAATCCAGTTGTGCAGAGCACAACATTGCTTATAATTAAAAAACAAACAAACAAACAAACAAACAAAAAAAGCCAACCACCAAAAAAAAAAAAAAACCCTAACCAAAACCTAGAAAAATCAGCCCTGTTTCAAGGAGACTGGCTACAGCTTACAGTTTGATGCCCAGCATTTTATTTTGCCATTATTTCTTAGATTAAAATACCAATTTTGATGATCAAGTCCGTAAGAAGACCAGCAAAAAGACAAGGAGTTTTTCTGACCCGAATCCCAGACAGCAGCAATGACAAATAGACACTTTTGAATGTCTGCCTAGAAACATCTATAAAATGAGCCAGCAGTTTCAGTCCTCTTCCTCATTTAAAGTCTCCACATCATCAAAGCCACCCGCTGTTACTGGCATTAACTGGCCCCCGTCTCACCAGAGAACTCAACAAGTTCTGCCATGCACAGCTCTTCCAGCTCCCTGCTGCTCCGTGCTGTCTCCCTCCGAGGATGCCAGCCTCACAGCCACATGAGCAGCAGACAGACGGCTTGTCCGGGCAGGTTCTCATCTCCACTCACAAGAACTCCCCCGACACAGACTCGGGGTCATGTTCAACACTCACTCACATCAGCGAAACTCCATCGATTTGGGGTGAGTGGAGAAATTTGTTCATATAACAACTTTACACCCAAGATCAAGGCAACTATAAAGAGACTGCCTGGGTATCTGATTAATGGTAGGCACCATCTGATCTTAATTAAGAATCAAGCTGTTAACTCTATGTTTGAGAGGCTTTACCTCCTTCCCTTGGTTTGACATATGCACCATATGGTTCATTTTCCAACTGGGAAACCTGCTCTATAAACCGATAGCAGTGCTCCCAGGTGAAATACTGTGTTTACAATTCTATGACATAACACAGCTAAATTACTTACATGATCAAACACTGAATATGGAGAAAGCTCTCCATCTATTTTCAGGTACGCACAACCTATTTTATCAATTTTCCATTCTCTTTTTCAGCAGGCACGACTCTGTTACCCTGCTCACCAGCGTTCATAAACAGAGACAAAACAGGAAGTCTCCCCGTCCCCTTCC
The DNA here is from genome assembly GCF_964106895.1 of Numenius arquata. Classification (NCBI taxonomy): domain Eukaryota; kingdom Metazoa; phylum Chordata; class Aves; order Charadriiformes; family Scolopacidae; genus Numenius; species Numenius arquata. Next base: position 926,932 of record NC_133589.1, on the reverse strand, counting down.
TTTCTAAATACTAAAGCACAGGTAACAGGTCTGGACTGAATTAAGTCTTGAAAGTCATTGTATTGTGAAGTTCTCACTGCTGACTAGAAGAAAACAGAAGGTTTATGAAACATCCCCATCATTTTTCTTGCTGAATACTGTCTCCCTTTAGGCATCCGTATTTAGTCTCTCCAGCAGCACGGGAGACGGGTTGTTTCCTCTGAAGTACAGCCTGGAACTAATCTCAGTCCACTGACTTCATAGTAGGAAATGAACTGGGTAAGGTTAGATTGGTACCGGAGCCACTCCTCCTTGCACTTTCCAGATCAGCTACACCTGTGTGAACGCTCCGTGTGTTTCTTTAATAACTGAACTGATGTAGAAGAACACACGATTTTCAAAGGGATCAAAATTGCTGAAGTAACCGTCCAGTGATATAAAATGTCAATGCCACCCCAAAGATGAACCCAGCCTGGCTTTTTGGTTAGAGCTGCTCAATGTTTGAAGTTCAAAACGTTAACACAATTTCTGAACTTTAAAAATTTTACAAAATGACAAAACTCTCTCACCTTCCCCCCCATTAAAAACTGTGTATTTGTGTATACATACATATATGAAAGAATGAACTTTTTAACATGTTTAACATTTTAAATTATACACATTGAAAGGAGAAATGGAAACACTAGTTCCAGAACAATGTACTTGTCTGTCTGTCTGGTCACTGCCTCCATGATTCCTGCACTAAAAATCTCCATTCTGGCTAGGTCAGAAATAAATTCCATCTTCACCTCTATACTAGATTGTTAATTAGTATGTAATTTGCAACATGGATGTTTCTCTCCAGAAACTGCGTGGAAACAGTAAAACATTTAATTCAAGCTAATGAGCACTTGTCAGGGTACAATAATTTTGGCTACTTACTGAAGTATTACTCCTCAGTGCGAGGGAGAGCAGCAGGAGCTCTCTCCAAAGCACCCAGCCCTTCACGTATGGCGAAATGTTAAACCTCGGGGCAAATTTGCCGAACAGGCTAGAAGGGGTTAGACCTGGCATTCCTGACCATATTTAAGGACCTTCTCTCTCAGCTGACAGAGATAAATTCTCCATACGCCCCCTCTCCCCTGTCGGGCACGGAGGCAGAGGCTGCAGCCTGCGCTTGCCCGATGAACTGTGCTCTTCTGCATTACGGAGGGGTTCTGTGTTCCAGTGATGAAGTGAGCGCAGGGACCTTTTCTGTCACGGGCTCTTGCACTGAACTGAGCCCTGAAGAAACCAGCTCAGCAGTAGCATGTGGAAGAGGGTAAGCTGCACAGAGAACGAAGATGCAAATTACAGCCAAAAAGCTTCTATCTGTCAGTACCTGTCTATATCTGCAACTGCAGAAAAGCTGACCAAGAGCAGCAAGAACTCTGGCACCAGCTCCAACCAGGAGGCACCGGGACACCTCACCTAGAAACCAGAGTTATGGGGGGTGCAAACGAGGGGATGCCGAGAGAGAGGGAGAAACACGCCTTTTGTACAAGCCTCCCGCACTACCTGTAGTTATATCACGTGTGTTTTTCTAACCATCTTTCAGTGATACTCCTTAATTACACAGCACAGTAATGAAATACACTCAAAATCAGTGGGAAATCTGCAAAGCAAATAGCCTGTGCACAGCACATGGGGAGAAGGGAATCGGCTCAGCTCACACTGCTCAAACAAAAACCCATGTATTTCCAAGAGCTCTACCACTGCCAGGCTGTGCACGGCAAGGTTTTCAAGTTAAATCATTGCATAATATGATGGTAATGAGTTTCTCAGCAATCATTATGTCTCTGTCAGATGGTAATAAAATGGAGTATTTGTCTCTGTTCTTGGTGCGCTTGGAGAATATGCAGATACGCCAGTCCTCATTATATCTTGATAGAAACAAAACCCATTAGCACAGGTGCTATACGTTTTAATGAGGGAGACATGTAGAAACTAATCCAGGTCAATTATAATGAAATGGTTACACCTAGCTGAAACTGATAAAAATCTAATTACGTCCATATCAATAGGCTGTTTCATAGATGCCTGGTGTTGATCTACTCATGGTAGGAGTGTATAATGGGCTTTCAACTAAATGACTCCAGGTAATTGCTAGGTAAGGAATGATGTTTGTATGGTAGGTGCGGTTTTTCAAGTGCGTATCAATACGTAATGGAAAATTAATCCTTTGGGAAAAAACATTTTTAAACTCTTTTGTTTCTTACAGTCAAAAAGGAGAGGCTTCCAAGAAAAAGACAAACCTTATTCTGCTGGCAAGTTATAATCAAAACAGTTTGCTGCTTTATACAAGTCATTGATCCTTAAAGGCAAAAGTCATAACTGAAACCGTAATTACGACTTTCAGGACTAGATCAAAGAAACCTAGAGATACCCAGACACCAACACATTCACTCCTTTCAAATGGACTACAAATAATTTAGCGAGTGGCCATATCCAGCCCAGTGTTTCAAACTGCCTGGCCATGCCAAGCTTAGCCAGGGCTTCTCCATCCCAAGCTACACTTGGGACAGAGCTGTAAATAAAAGATGGGGAAAGCGTGCTCCCTTCAGGCGGGGAGGACACAGGACAGCGAATTTCTAAACTAGCATCACCCCATCCATGACACTCACCACGTGGGCAGGAACCCCCCATTAGGAACCCCATGGATTAGATGATCTGAAAGGTTCCTTCCAACCTAGGCGATTCTATGATTTAAGCTTTCCAGAAGAGGTCCGGCCTGCCCTCAGCAGCCAGCACTGTGGTTAGCACGGGGCTGTGTTCCCTGGCTGTGTGTCCATGGCTCAGCCCCGGCACCCCACAATCTGCCAAAGCCATCAGCTGCTTCAGACCACAGGGCCGGGAGGGTAAGTGTCTCCAGGCTAAGCCATGGCCTGCTCCATGTCAGCCTCCATGAGCAGCAATCAGAACGTGCTTTGTCTTCAACAGGCCACGTGGAGGGGTGAAATGGCTGCCAATTTCTTTTTTCTTTTTTTATGACTTACATCCTGAAAGGAAATACAAGCTCTGCTCTGAGACTGCTGCAAATGAACTCCAGATGAAATCCCCAACTGGCCCAAATTCCCACTGCCTTCAGCGGATGCTTTGAACAGACACAAAGAATGAGAGTCTGAGAGCTCTAAGCTTGAAAACGCATTCACATATGGCTGCCCCATTTGCTCCTAACTCACTGAAAGCAACGGAATTGCTTCCATGTTATATGGGTGTGTAAGCATCTCTCCAGACCAGAGCCAGAAAGCACTAGATAGGAGGCTCCACCACTATTTCTATCTTTGACAGTTGTCTGTACTAAATGATTCACAGAGTTACTTTCCTCCAGTTATCCATTTATGTACTTCCTTTACCTGCTTTAATCCTTCTTTGGTTCTTTTTGCCTAAAGAGAAGTTGATTTAAATATGTATTTTCAGCTCTTTTGCCTGGTATGCTTCAGAGAGTTAACAATGTTAGAAAAATATTTACTCTTTCCATTTACCCTACAAACCTATGCCTGATACCAAATGGCAGCAGATTTATTTCAGCCCTTTTTACCGCATCTAAATATACCCCTTTCTCCTGTGACATAGCTGGCAGTTTACTAAGAGGACGTTCAGGTTTCTCCAGGCACACTATGTACTGTTTCCCTAAAGGATAATGATGGGGAAAAGAATTGCAATCAAGTTTACATATTTCTTTGGAAATAGGTTATTTAAAATTCAAATTCACATTAAATAATAATAATTGCTGGAGTAATAAAAATTCTCTTTTGCATAAAGGAATTTGCTAAACAGGAATTTAATATGTTCTTCAAAGTGCCTACAAATAATAGTTTCAAGGAAGCATGTTTATTTTCTCATACACTAGGATTCTTGGTTTCACACTGAAATCTTACAACTTGTTTTTGGGAAACCTGTCTTTGTTTCAGCAGACCTGTTCTCTTTTCCCTCCGCAGGTACACCCACAGCTTAGTGTGGGCCCAACTTACAGATCCTCAAAGCGGCCCCAGGCACCTCTGCAGGCAAACAGAGCAGCAGGTCACAAGCCCCGTGGCCAGAAGAGGACACTGCGTTTAGCCCTCCCCATCCTTAGGAGTGCAGGTCGCACTTTGGGAGGCCTCGCTGATCTGAAGCCGAGTCATTCAGCATTCCCACATCATCCCCTACGGGCTCTACTTCATGGCCAAGGAGACACAAAGGAGGATGCAGAGGTTTAGCTGTGCTGTTTCACAGTCCCCAGACATACTCCCAGCAATTCACACATTCTAGGCCACTGAGCTGGTCCCCGTGCCTCAAACATGAGAACTGCAAAGAAGCTGAGCCACCACAGCGGGGAACCCACCCCGAGCCTCCTCACATGGTGCAACAAGAGACCAAGAAGGACGGACTGGAAAGACTGAGGGAATAACCACAGATATGTCATAAGTCCAACGCTACTCAGTGTTCGACAGCAGAGCCAGCGTTTAAATGGTTGCTCTATTTGCAACCAAAGACAAAGCTGAGGCGTTCCTCAGACCATGGGCAGTTCTAATCCCACTCTCATAGAAACAAACTGGCCAAGAACCAGTCATGTAACATCTCTGACCCAAATTCTTCTTGCTTTCAAGTGTTATACAGGGGCAACAGGGTAATTAAATCTTAGTTGTGCCGAACACGAACATGTTGCCATTTGGGTGTCCATCAAAAAACCTTCTTATGTCAACAGGAAAGTACAAAAATCACAATGTACATTAAGCAAATTCCTCTCTCTCTCCTCTGAAATATCAACCTTCATTTGCTCAGTAGCAACCACATTCTAATAATCCTCTTTCTGTGTCTCTTTCAATAGCCTAAAACTGCCAGAAGACAATAGCAGGCTTTTTGCATCAGTTGAACAGGTAGCCAAATTCCTGCCACAACACAAACATGAAAAAAAATTCTTGTAGAAGACTTCACGTTGTCTACAGCAAAGAGAGCTACAGGCAAGACAGAAGTGAAGTCACAGTTGCTGCTGATACATGCTCTCATTTGATCCTTATATATTCTCTCAAATTAACAGGAGATAATCCGTGGATGGTCCACTGCTTATTATAGTGGTTTGCAATTTAAAATCAGCCCTGGGGCTTTGGGTGTCACTAACTTAGATTAGATCACGTCATTACATAGTACCCGATAGCCTTTGCAGAGCTGGATCTGTAGTGATAGGCTTAGCGGAAACCTGATAAATAAATCATTTCTGGATTTCAACAATCAGTAAATAGCCTTACAGATTTCTTCAGTACCCTATTTTCTGCAGTCCAGCCAACTTATATATAAATTACAAGAGGCTCTTGTCTTTTTCACTATTATTACTTATTTAAAAAGAGCTTATTTAGAAGTTATCAAGAATCCATATACACTTATTCAGCAGTGTAATTGCCTGGAAACTTTTCAGCCTTTCTGGTGTGACATTTCTCACCTTGAAAGGGACATTTGCATTGAGAGTTGAAAACAATTTTAAAACTCAAGGCTGAGAACACCTAGGATTGCTATTACTCATCTTTACCAAGCACTGACAGTTTTAAACCTCCTGAGTGCTGAGATAGCTGTGTAATTTCCTAAGGGAGTCAACTATTGTGCAACACCATTGTTTTCATGTGATAGCACTTTCAAATCGTTAGTCCACAGAATTCTATACATATCTGTAAACAGGTATGATTTATAGCTTGTAGGATGGAGAATCAGACTTAAAATATTACATTTTTAACAACAACAAAAAAAAATTGTTACTAAAAAGCCCCTCTGGATTTCTAAGGAAAATGCATCATCACTTGATTGTTCGTATTGGGATAGCAGACAGGAGGGATGAGTAAAAACCCCACTGTGGTGGGCAGTATGTTAACACAGAAAATGACAGTTCTTTAACCGAGAGCTTAAGATCTACAGTTAAAAATATCTATTTGAGACATCACAAGGGACTGACAATGCAAAAATCAAAGTATAATTAATTATTATATAAAAATAAAATTGGATCCACAACCTTTCGGGGTTTTTTCTTTAAAAAAAAATAAATGGAAATAACCTGCTCTACCACGTTTCAAGAAAAATGTTATTACAGACAACTTAGAATGTAAAAAAGCTTCCCACAGCTACCAAGGCTGGATCCATGTGTGGTTTGGGATAACGTTTTCCAAACTTCAGAAAAGGACAACAGGTTTGGGGTGCAAAACCAAGAAAGAAAGAAATCAGGCACAGACATAAGACAATAAAGTTTGTTTTAAGGGGCCCAATAGCCTTTCTAATAAAATAGGCTAAAACAAATCAAGAATAAACATGAGACTTCAGAACTGCATCACTCTAATTAATGAGGGGTAACTAATAAACAGAAGTTCTCAAGGAGCCACACTGCAAACATAAAACAGAGATCCAAGAGGTAATTCTGAAGGACAAACTCAACACTCCCTAATTCCTGCCAGTATTTACTCAGGAGATGTTCAAAGGCCTGCACCATTTAGATCTCAATTAATTTAACTAGATTATCATAATCCAGCCTGCTTAAATTCTCCTTCACTTTTAAACCATCAGTTCTATCCCTAGAATTTTCAAACTTTTACCATGTATCACAAATACCTGGAGTGCGTGAGCTCTGCCTCTGTGCGGGATACAGGGGTGCTGTGACCCCACACCTGAAGCCTGACTGAGACAAGTTCTGGAACGTACAGGATCGTGGCCTTAAAGTTATCAAGTGGACATTCGCAGACCACTTCAAAGAGCACAGCCTCAGAAAAATACTACATTATCCTGTATCAATATCAAACCTCTTCTGGAAGAATACTTATGATAGTTGAGGGATCAGTGATAAGAAATGAAGCCATGACGTACTCTGCTAATAGCAGTGCCCTCATCCAAAGATCAGGTTGTCTAAGGGACAGGAAGAGAGGGTATTTATAAGGCTTATTCTGTCAAACCTCCATCAGCCTTTTTCCTGTTTATCCTACGTAATGCAACAGAAGAAAACATATTCCCCTCTGCTGCTGTAATCAAAGTGACTGTGTTTCACATCAGAAACATTTATTTACTGCACAGATTAAAGGATTAAATTGTATAGCAGTACTTTGTCCAACATTTTGTGCCTGTGCTAGAATTCAGCTGCCCTTAATCTCTAAACCATTGACACAGTATATTGATAAAATGGTTTTCCCGCTATGGCTTGTTTGTTTGTTTGTGATGTATACAGAATTAAAGGAACAAAAAAAAGATTCCTAGGTCTTTTTCTCCAATGAGGTTAACTCCTCAGCCAGCTTATTAACATGCCATGTACCTGCTGCCCAAGAATTGCTCCTTTGGTGCAGAGAAGATAACGGGAACGCATTCCTGCTGAGTGTGTGTGTTTGTAGGATGTTTAAAGGCGGTCATATAAGAGGGGGGAGCAAGGGCTCTGCCTGTTCCCAGCTGTGGGACAGTGAAGAGAAACAAAGTCGTTCATGTCTTGCCCAGCAATCTGTGGTTAAATGAACTTTCTGTGTTTATTCTCTGCTCTTTTGAGATGTTCAGTGGGACCTGGCGGTGTTTGCCATGCACGGTGGGCACCCTCACCCCACAGGCCAGCTATGGCTGTGTGAATGCCCCCCTGTGTCTCGGAGCAGGGCCCCAGGGCGACATCAGCCTCAGCTCTGAAAGTGTTAGGGCCCAATTACCCGGTTGCTTTACCTCGGCTGATAAGCCCTGCCCTTCATCAGGGCAATGTTCTATTACTTCTGAGCCTGCTCAGGGATCTCATACGGTGCTGTTCAGGGCAAACCAGACGTGCTGTTGTTCACAGACAAGATGGTTTATGCAGGTATGAAGGACAGATACGAGGGAAGAACGAGTAAACAGTCACAATCACTGCTGAAAGAGCAAAAAGCCACTGGGAAACAAACTGTGCCACAACAAACCCCAGAACGTCCCCTTACCTAGGACAGTGGCCATAGACTAAGACACACTGCAAAAACACTCCCTTTTCTGCCACACCTACTGACACGAGAAATCTTTGCATCCCCACAGCTAAACATCAATTCCATCTTCTGCGTTTGGCTTCAAGGCAGGCTAAGTCTTAGAAATATACCTAAAAGGAAAAAGGTTAGAGAGATCCATTCATGGGCAAAAGAATTAATTTAATTTTGATTGTTCACTGACTACAAAAAATGATTCTTCCTTCAGGTTGTTCAGGAGTCCGTTTCTGAATGGAGCCTGAGTGGGCTGAATCCACACTAGGAGTGAGGAAACGAGGTTGAGAGCACTGGTGCTCAGCAGCAAGCCTACTGTGACAATTTCCATGAGATCACGATACTAAGTTAAATGACCAGATGTTTCCCGTGCAATGGGATCCAGGCGTATCCCATGCAATGACCTATTATCCCTGCAGCCCATTCTATATTAAAAATAAAGGCAACTATAACCAAACATAATGTATTCCCTGTTAGTGGAAGTACTGCTCCTTTGTTGGAAAACGGTTGTGCACAGCCGTGAGAGAGTTTAGAACAGAGTTTCCAAACTTAAGAAGGCTGAGCTGAGCTGCCCTTCAGCAAGGCACAAATTTCCACTATCGTGGAACTTTCTTGTGGCCCATCTCCCATAACAAGCCCTGGAACATATTCCTCTTGCGGGAAATGCAAACAAGATTTGCATGTTATCGGCTCTCCACTATCGCCGCACTCATTAACCCGACCACACACTCATGTATCTGCGTTCATGGCAAAATCTACAGCCTGGGTAAAGTGTCCATGGATGACGAGAATCATCTGTGTGACTTTTGCTCTTCTTTCATGAACAGGGATGCAGTTTACAATGCTGACACCTAAAAAAAAATCCATGACTCCCTTGGTGTTAGCAACCAGTTACAGAAGATGAAGCACATTTCACCTCCGATCTATTGTTTCAGGCTCTCTGCAAATTCAGGCAGACATCATGGCATCACGTTATATCTATCACAATGACAGTTCCCCTCAGAAAATACAGATAAAAATTCCCCCCTTTTTTAATCCTCTAATAAGAGGAGGTACATCCACATATCTCCTTTTCCTAGTAACTTTCCAGTTCTCCACAGCGTTGTCTTTAAGAATTGTTGACTTAGAGTAAGCAGATATGGTAAGCTAACTTAGCATTATTGCCTAACGATCATAAAAGAGGAAAATAAATTAAGAAGTGTCCCAATCACTCTTTTATGAATCTGTTTGTATTTTACAGGGCATGTGTTAGTGTGTTGCTGCTGTTGTTTAGGATTACGATGCCTTTAAGGTTTATTTTGTATCTTCAGGCTTCTGCTCTTTTGTGATTAAATGCATAAAAGCAAGTGGAATAATAATTATGTAATTTATGTTCATACACTTCCTCCCACTGGCATGCTGTTTCTTGACCGAAATTGTGTTTGATTCATGAACAGCCACCTATTAGAGATGGCGGGGACAGATACTGCAAATCCTTAAGAGCAATCATGAAATAATATTTCAGCTACACCACTGATGGCAGGTCCATTTGCACATTTTTATCACCGATTCATGTTCCGTAACCTACCGCTTCCACCAACAGCATTTATCCCTGCTACGTTTGAATAATATTAAAAGCATATACAGAGGTGAATCATACAACTCTACGTGTGCAGTTCTTACCATTGATTCAGGCAAAATAGGAATATAATCGTTAACCAGATCTACAAATACAGAGAGAAAAACCTCGCAACTAAGACAATTAAGTCTGAAATCTATGATTCTCTTATTTTACAAAGACAGGACTGAAAATTGGTGAAAATCCTCTTTTCAAGCATTGCTTATGATGCTGCAATAAATACCAAGAGCCACACAAACACAGTCTAACCACGTATCCAGTCTTATTCAGCAACAGCCTAAGAAGTTACAAAAATTTTTCTAGAATAAAACTTTCAGTTAAGAAGTGGGGGTTTAGATATTAAATGGAGTTAAACAGACATTAAATCAGCCTCACTAAAGAACAACTACTGCATGAATGTATGAATGTATTTCATAAAGAAGGCACCTCCCGGGTTAAAAACAGTTACCAAAGCTGAGACCTCGTTCTGTGTGGGTTTGCAAGAGAGTACAACAAATGCAGCTGGGCGTCCTTGGATAAATACAGCAACGCAGCATTTTAGGGACTTCATTCAGGTCGCACAAGAGAACTAGTGAATCACATAGTACACATAACTCCTCAAAAATATGTCCAAATGAAAGCTAAACTGGACTTACTAAATAACTTTCCCTGTGGGAGTTAACAGCCTGTTCCGAGAGCTGCACACAGAATTCCTGTCTGTACTGAACCGCCCCAGAGCTCCACAGCATCACATCTGTCACAAAAAGGACCTCTCATGAGCAGTACATAACGTCCTGAAGCTTTTCCATTTAGTATCTACAGCTACGTTCAACAATTAAGAGTACATCTTTGCAGCAGGGCTGGTTTATGTTACCTGTTGTCAGACTGGCTCCTCTAAAACTAGCCCAGTTGGTCTGGATGCCCTGTAATCGTGCAGCAGGGCTGTGGGACTGCGTGTGCGAGTGAAGCTCTGTACCAGCGGACACCCGGAATGGGCCAGCTTGAACTGTAAGTGCCACCACAGAAGGAAGGTGTGGTTCCTTAGCGGAGAGTCTTGATTCTGGGCAACATTCAAATTCAAGTTAAGAGAGCACTAAAGATGAGCTATTTGCATAAAGAACAGTTAAATCCTTTACCAAAGTATCACACATTCTTGCCTACAGAGAAAGCCACTGCAGCTACAAACCCCACCCAGCAACAGGCAATAACTGCTTTCTAGAAGTCAGAATCCCATACACCCACTCAACTCTTCCACCAAGAATTTATACGCAATACTAAAAAAATACTGTTTTCTCAGCAGAAATTTCCAAACGCTAAAGCAAGAGCAATGTGTCTCACAGAGGATGCCCCCAGCTACACATCTGGAAACCAGACACAGCCTGCAAGGCAAATTCATCTGACCACACTTACTTGTTTTACTGTGATCCTGCCATCTCCTATGTATCTCTGTGTGTCCATACATTCAGTCTCTGCTAGCTGTTGCCAAGCATGTGCAGTGAAAGGAGAAAAGGGCAAAGGGGCTACAGGAGATCACAGAATTTTGGACACAGTCCCACAGAAGTGTCTCAAAAGTCATTTAATCCCAACAAAATTGAGTTTGGACCACCCAGATTGCATTATCGTTTACAAGCAAGATAAGAACATCATTATTTTAACTGAGAGCAGCATTTTGCACCCACAGACTACAAAGCAAGTACATTTTACAACACACACAACCACCTCCCCCAAAGCATCAGATCTTCCCCACACACACTTACTTCATACTGGAGAGTGTGCATCACTCGCAGAGTTAGACAAGAAATCCTGAAGTCCTGACCCCATCCTCTACAGGATCTCACAAAGGCGGAGAGTAGTCTCTTCCTATGCTCAAGCTAAAAAAAAATAAAAATTAAGGCTAGCACAGTTTATTGCATGAGATGTTAAAAAATAGCCTTTACAATAATGCATGCACTTAATTTACAGAATTTTAATATGGCATCTTTCTCTACTTGATAATTGCTATTTTTTTTATAACAGAAAGGAACAGGGACAGCTATTACACAGTGAAACAACATCTCAGTGACACCACCAGACCTCAATTAAAAGTTCTGTGCCGCTTGCATTGCTTCAAGGGATGGTTAAGCAATACTGACCCACTGCAAAGTGCTTTATGAATTGCTACAGATGAGAACTCTTGCTGAATAAGCAGAATAGGTTCTTTAATGCCAACTTCTAACAAACAGCAGCAAGGAGTGGAGAGAGACAATAATTAATGTGTTAGTATCAAGAGAAACAAAGAGCCTGCAAAGGTCTCTGTCCTTTCCCAGATAACAGACTGAGAAAGCTGCTGTAATATAGCTGGTGTCTAACGGTTCATGGAGCTGGGCTGAGGGTAAGCAGTGGCTGACTGATTAAGGTACAATTCTGACAGCATCTTAGAGCCTGGATAAATATCCTTTCCTCAAAAAATAAAATCGGGCTGCAGGCAGCAGGTGAGGCCTGGTATTAGGCCGTAGGGCACACAAATTTTAAAAGCCAAAGCTAGTATCACTCCTAAATACAACAAATGACTCTATCACATTCAGGAGCACAAGAATCAGGTGGATTCGAAAAGGGCTTTTATTGGCACTTCGTTAAGACACATGACTTCTGGGACAGTCAGAGTCTTCAAGAAATCCAACCAGCACCAACTAAATGGCAAGATACGTATTCGTACGCTGTGCTAAAGAGCTGTGCATTGTTGAACACAAGAAGAAATAAACTGCTTCTGCCCTCATAAATCCAAAAGGCTCCCCGGCCGAACTGCGGGACAGGGGGAGAGCTCCCCCAGCAGGGACTGCCTCTCCTTGGGAACGCCACACGGAACAGCACAACCACCCCAAACTCTGCCACGGCTGCAGGGTTCACACCGCGCTTCTCACCAGAGGCACGGTACCATCTGTCAGGACCAGACAAGGTCAGGACAAGTTTTGTAGCTCACTCGAGAAAGATTTTCCGAGACCACATTAACCACATGTAGTGCTTCAGTGGAGTCAGAGGGAAAAGCATCACCTAATAAAAAAAATAGCGACTGCTTTTTGCAGCACCAAGATCTTTCTTAACGAGCTTCCATGACGTCTTCAAAGCCCTGGCTGTACAAGCTCCAGACATCAGCGCAGGTTACCACAGCTGGGAACATCTGCCAGGCTGCTCACTGTCCTCACAACCTTCTGGACTGGGGGAATTTCACTCAGTTTCATTTATTGCCCATTAACGTGAAACGTTAGTCACTGACTCAGTTACTGACAAGGAAAAGCCAAACAATGAAACAAGCCCTTAGGGAAGCACCTTTCTGTGGGGTTGGCCCAGCTCCAGTCCGGCACCTCTCCCCCATTCCTCTCCTCAAGCTCCCCACCATTTGCAGTGGATCCCCCTCAGCGCCTCATGGGGCCGTTCAGCCGTTCCTTGCTGCTCCCCCCACAGGTTCTCACTGCTCCTCACCCCTCTCTGCCCCCCAAGGATCGCCCATAGCGGGGTCCCTCACGGCCGCTGCCTCCCCTCCGGCAGCCAGAGCCGCGGCACCGCCCGCTCCCTCGGGGGCGGCTCCGGGACCGGCTGGGTCCGGCTGGCGGCCCCCCCTTCACCTCAGGCGCCGCTCCACACCCGGCTTCACGGGCGCGGGCCTTTGTGCCCACGAGACCCGTGTGTGGCGTTTGCTGTGGGGCAACTGCAAAAAAATAAGAGATTTCTTAGCGTAAAGCATTAAATTATAACAGGGGCGGGAACCGCGTGAAAGCAGGGAGGGGATGCAACATGGCTGACACAGAAATAGCATTTCCTCTGCTCTGTTCTTGAAACTCTCAGGGAAAGGCAATGAAAAGGCCGCAGTCGAGAGATGAAATTCCAAGTTAACAATTTCACAGGCTTTTCTTTTGTCCCCTGCCTTCCCGTGCGGCGGTGCCGCTGGAGTGCCCCGGTGGTGGCGGCGCAGAGGAGCGCGGGACCCCGCAGGCCCCACAGGCGCCATAACCCTCGGGCCAGACACCGCCGCCTCACAGGGGCCCTCAGCCTCCTCAGGGTGCAACACACCCGCACCGAGCTGATTAAAAGCTCCTGCCAGGGTGAATTCTTCTCCCTGAGAAGGTTTCTGCACCACAAAAGAACATTTCATACATCATACTTGAAACAGATCGGAGCCTTAAAAGCAACTTTATTCTACTGCCATTACAGAACAGAGCTTTCATTGTCTGCTGCTGAAATGCTTTGAGTCATCTTCCTCCAGTAATAACTAATCTCTCGCTCGCTCTCTTTGTATCTGACAATTCAGGGACAGCCCAATTACAGGAGGGGAAAGCGGCACACCGGTTCCAGAGGGTGGACTCAGACACCCAACTAATGTTAAATGAATTTGTTTTGGAGTACAATTCACTTCAGCAAATGAATTCTGATAATCTACTTCGAGAGCAGGCTGTAATAATAAATGGTTAAATTGCAGCAGTGTCATCTAATAAAGATGGAGCCAAACATGATTACAAAAATCAGAAGACCAAAGTAATAACAGTATAATTTGAGAAACCTGACAACTATTTATTCTCCATGTAAATCCACAGCTCTAGTTTTTCATGCCAGATCTGCTTCTTAGCTGCTAACATTTCTGTCACTCGAGCGACCTCCTGTAAAGCCCACTTCACACCAGCACAGGTATGTGTGCACAAGTGTACCGACACGTCTCTCTGTGCATTTCACACGGACTTACAATGTGCCTGGCACTACTTTGGTGTCAAGGACTTGTCACTGTTTACCACCCTCATGAAGATCCAGCCAAATCTCTCCAGGACTCCACAGGGGAAAAAAACCCACCAAAAACTCAACTGAAGGAATTTTAAGAGTGGCATAATGCCCACGCACGCCATTTCAGAGACAATTTAAATTTGATATCTCTTAATTCTCAAGCGTTTGATATTACAAAGTAATAACATGGTCTTTTTTTGTATAACATCTAATCTGAGGGAAGAAACCTTAAAGGGAATACTTAGAGTGAATTGACAATTAATGTATTTCACTTTCAAGTGTCTGCTCAGCAAGATGCATACTGAGCATACATCTGAACTAATGAGACAGAGGGAACCCTTATCTACAATCATAAAAAAATGAATGCAGCCAAGATACATGCCACATGTTCTTGAAGCTAATCAGGAACTTCATACAGTGTACTGTGTCCGACCACTTACCTGCTCATAGACAGCTGCTCATCATACAAGATACGTCAGAAGATTCACTCCAGACTCTGAAGAACGCTCACGTATCACTAAAAGCTTTCAGGATTTACCTCCTTGGAGCCGCTGGTAGCACTCTGGGTTATGACTGTGTAAGCCTTCTGACAAAGTAAGGTAAATCCATAGCACATATTCATGAAGGAAGAGAACCAAGTACGAACATTTGCACATTTAACACCCTCAGGGCCTCATTAAAATAACTCTTTTCCCTATTAGCTCTGCTCCCTCGCACCCCAAGTTTTCTTTTAGGAGTATATTTGAATAAACAGGAGAGATGTCACAAGCCTAAAAATAACAAAGTTTGTCTCTATCAACTCACATTCTCATTTTTCCGTTATGATTTCTGAAAAAGAGGCTGAATTACCTGATGATTTCCTTTAAGGGGATGCTGTCATCTCTCCGCGTCGGATGCATCCAAGACATGCCAATGACTAAGGAAAAGATCCCACAGCTCCTCTGGTGCAGCACGTGCCGTATTTCACAGCTACAAATGTTCCAATCTTCAGTAAAAGGAAGCCAAACATTGCCTTCAAGTCACGAAAGCACTAAGCTGAGTTGTGAATGACTGCAAATAGAACGTGTTGTGACACATGCAGGCAGCCTTATGTTTTATAAGAAGAAAGTTCAGATTCTCCTTGCCAACATGATTTCCATAAGGAAGCAAGTCTTTGCCAAAAAAAGATATGTTTGTTTTCCAAATCCTGATACAGTCCTTACTATTCATGTATTTGAGCTTCCGCTTGTACATACTGGCGCACAGCATGACTCAATCCGTCCTCTCTTCTCAAACCAGAGAGGGAAAGGCAGCAGTGATTCCGCTGGGAAAAGCTCTGCTCCATCTCGCCTGGGAAAGAACTGAAAAGAAACTTGCATGGGAAATCCTCAAAGTGAAATAATTCCAGAGGAACTTATAATACAGTTCCAATTCACTTCTTATTCCAAAACTTCTAGTATTAGATTACTACAACTCCTACACAGAATAAGCTAAATTTATCACTGTTCCTTAATACTGTTGTATTTTACAACGAAAATGGAACATTCATTCATTTTCCAGGCTTTTTCCCTAAAAATATGACATTTTCCATAAATTATTGCACATTTACTTTTCATTTATGAGAGCTAAGGGTAAAGCTTAATTTCCATTTTCAAAATTGCATTCTATTTTTCATGCTCTGTTACAGTTACATCCAAGGGGGGGGGAAAATACATTGAAGCAGGAATGCAAGGTGTCTCCTCTTCTAATATTAGATGTACTTGTCACTAGTCAAAAAGAACAGCTGCAAATTCATAAATTAACCTAGCAAAACTACACATTATCCTATATAGGATGTGTAATTGGCACATGCTGTAACATTTATGCGTAACTAACAGATAGCAATATATTCTGTACCAGCCACCAAGTGTTCATGCCCAGTACAACACTGGAACACCCCACCTGGAAGGTGATGAAGATGGTGCAGGTAAGTTGTACCGTAAGGCACTGGGCCTTAAATGGGTTTAAATTCATCGACTTAACTAAACAATTTTGTGTGTATATTTTTATATATACTTGTCCATATGTACACTTTCTGCCCAGCAGCCCCCGGCTCTCTCCGTTCCAGCTGCCCTGGCATCGGCAGAGCTGTCGCGTGAGGACCACATCCCCTGGTGTGACGCCGACACTTGGGTCCGTGTCCATTGACTGGTTCAAAGACAGGTCTTTCTGCAATTCTGTAAGAGCCACAGAAAGCACACTTTGTTTCGGAGTAATGAGTACGGTGGTACCTACCGCAGGCCTTGGTCACCGGGAGTCGGGTGTTCATCCGTGAACCCAGCTCACCCACCCAGGGACAGGCATCGGGCGGGCGCAGAGACAGTGCACCACTGAATGATGGTGAGTAACCTCAGTTGTGCCTCTCATGTTATTCTGAAACCTCTGAAGAGCCTGTTGACTGCTTATTAAAATAAAAAAATTTAAAAAATAAAAAGGAGAGCCTGGCCCCTGACTTGCTATGGCAGTCAACAGCACGTTTGTGTCTGTGGGCACAGCAGGGACAGAGCTGACAGGGTTCATCTGCAGGTATTACCTTGACCTCTGAACAGCTACTTAAAAGCTGAATTTTTTGTAGACGTAAAATAGACTATTATGTTTAAAGACAGACTTTTAGAAAACAGATGAGTAACACGCTAATTGACTGGCCAGGAAGAAAGCCTGCACGCTGCATGAAGAAATCCCTGTCATACACACCCAGTTCTGTTTGCAGCTCTTCTGCAAACAACCAACGCTCCGCACGAGAGCAGCCCTTCCCCGGCTCCGTAACACCCTCACCACCTTCAGCACACAGGCTGTTTGCATTTATTAAACATTACACCTGCTCTTGGGTCTTCCCTATTTAGTCCACAGTACTGTATTAACAATATTCTAAATAAAATGAATACCATAGAGCGTTTTACAAAATATTTATTTTGAAAAAAATCACTCTGTACAAATTTAACATTCTTAACACTGAATTTTTATAAAAATGCTAACACAACAGAAAGACGAGTGAAACATTAAACTGATCTTTTCTTAAATTACAAAAAAAGGATTCATTCTAAAGAAGCTATTGTAATTCTAAACATTAAAAAAAGAGAGAAAACATTATAAGATTTTACTTTTTTCATCTATTACAGCCAAATACATGTATCAAAGGATGACTTTTTCCATCCTTTTCATAAACTTCCCCCCCCAAACACTATCCACAACTAAAGCAAATACCCCAAATGGTTTCCACGTCTATGTACACGGCTTGTGCTCCGAGAAAAGCCAGCACAGTTTGATCATCATTTTCTCAGCGCCTCACAAAAACTCCCCTCTGTACATTTGGTACAAAAGTCTCTGTACAAACCAACTCTGCTCAGGGAAACCTGACGCAATGTTCAAGGAAGAGTATTTATTTGTGCCTTCAGTTTGGTATAATGAAGGGACAGTGATCAAGTAAAATTTCACAAAGTAAAATTCAGTAACTGGAAATACTGCCTTTTTTTTTTTTTTAATAATTACTATTGTATAAAAAATTTATATACTGCAGGTTATTAGGAACGGCAGACCCTAAATCTAACAGTCCTAGTTTTATAGTCCTCATCATAAAATAAGATTTTTCTGTACATTGTTTCCTCTCTTCATGGTAAGCTATTTGTGAAAGCTGTTGTTCCATGTTAAACAACCTTTTTTAAACAGGAGGAAATGTCCCCTCATAAAATTAAAAACAGTAAAATTGTCCTATTACTGTAAACACAATTAAAATGAAGACTGACAAGATGCAGTGACAGGGAAGCCATGGTCTGGAAAGCTTTTTTCACATTTTCTCAACACAATATATGGCTCACACCACAGAGAGCAGCACAAAAAGCTGTTGGAAGTTTCAAGTTAGAGCCAGGGGTGCCAGGCGGGGTCCATCCGGCAGAGATTATCCAGGCTGTTGGCGGCCGCCACCAGAGTGTTGACTTTGCTCTCTCCCCCCTCGAACTGAGCCAGGTTGTGAAGCCGCGTCATGATGGCGGTAACCGCCTTCTGCACCAGTGACACCAGCTGCTGGCTGTCCATGTTCTCGGGCTGCCCTGCTGCCGACAGCGGGGAGGAAGTGTCCTCTTGCGTCTTCTTGTGCCAGGCAATTATCTCATCCCGCAGCACAGTTTTTAGGATGCCATCCACCTATATGAAGGACAAAAACCAGACTATTAGATTTAATCCGAAGAACCATCAGGAGTTATAGAATTGTAACTACATTTAAGTCAACATCATTTTGGCGCTTTTGGTCCCGCACTGCAATCAGTCTTTGAAGATGACCGTCGCTCCCAACTTTCTTCACTATTTCCTCTCCAGGTGTTTCTTTTCATAAAAAGCTTTCATTATGAAAACACAACACAGTGAACAGTGACTCCTACAGAAATGAAAAATCTCATCAACTATATTAAGATCCTCATACACAAACACAGTCATGGATGTTTTGTTTATAATGGGTCCACCAAGCTGATGACTTTCCCCCCCGACACACAGAGAAGTCCTGTGCAAAGATCGGAGTGCTTTGAAAGCTGGAGGTTGCACAGTGACTGTGCTCTCAGGGAATAGGGACATTAGGCCAACAGATACAAACATATTAAATATATTTTATGGATGCTTGTAAAAAAGGTAAATGCAGAAAGTGTTAAAAGCATTCCTCAAGTCCAAAAGATAGGTGAGGTAGAGTAATAACCGACACATGCCTCAGCTGAGCTCGGCACCCATCACTCCAAAGAGAGTAAGTGGGCACCAGTGCTCTGACCTTCAAGAAGCCACAGAATTGTAGAATCTCTCGAGGTGGAAGGGCCCCATAAAGATCCTCAAGTGCAGCTCCTCAAGGACTGCCCAACACTAACCCGTATGACCAAGAGCGTCATCCAGATGCTCCGTGACCTCTGACAGCCTTGGTGCCATGACCACTTCCTTGGGGAGCCTGGTCCAGGGATGACCACCCCCCCAGAGAAGAACCTTTTCCTGACGTCCAGTCTGAACTTCCCTGACACAGCCTCCTTCCACTCCCCCGTGTCCTGTCACTGGTCACCACAGAGGAGCTCAGCACCCTCAGCCTTCTCTTCTTCAGCCTCAACCAAGCAAGGGACCTCAGCCACTCCTAAGTCCTGCCCTGGAGATCCTCCACTCTCTTGGTTGCCCTCCCTTGGCCACACTCTAGTGGTTTGATGCCCTTCTTCTGTTGAGGCCCCCAAACTGCACCCAGTGCTCGAGGTGGGGCTGCACCAAACCCACGTGGCCCTTCATCATTCAGATGGTGAAATCACAGCCTGTGTCTGCAAATGTGTTTGCAGGTACAGACGTGGCTTTGTAAGGTAAGATGATGAATTATTAAAAACTACTCTAACACAGCTTTCTGTATTATAGATAAAGAAAAAAATCACTCTAGGATACATTCCATCTTTTAAAAAGTAACTAGCTCACGCCATGGCTACAGGACGTTCTGTGCAATGTCTTTCTGGTGCAAATTGCTTGCCTAAGTGCAAGATGCCTCATTTTTGGGAAGCATTAGAATTTAAAATGAAGTTTGACAATTTCTTCAGAAAACTACACCCTGCTAAGAGCTAGAATCCATCAAAGAACAGCATATCTTTAGCATTCTCTTCCACTAACGAAGGGCCAAGGCACATTCCTATTCACAGATTATTATGAAGATTCTAAGTGATGTGGCATTTTTCATTTCACTGAAAATGAAAAATTTTATATTTTAATTTAATGTAAATAAAATTTACATTTTATTTATCACTGCCAGAATTTGTAAGGATCTGTGAGACTACAGCACTGAAACAATCAGCTTGAATTAATGTGTTTGGCCAAAAAAAATTAAATTAAGGGTACAATTACACCTATCTTCCTCTTATTGTTTCCAGAAAGGCAAACTGCAAGCATTCCGGCTGGCCTGTGTCATGACCTGAGGGTAAGGTTTAAAACCAAATACAGACTGTTCAGTTTCTACCTTGACCAAGAAAGTGCCGTTTCGTTCATAAATCACAACAAGCCTGAAATAACCTTTCCAAAGGATTACAAACCTTAAAGTTTGGCTGTGCGAAGCAGCGAGCGACGGCGATCATGGAGGCGGTGAGGGGACCAGACACCCCGATGGTGGTGAGGAATTCCGAGATGTTGGGTGTGAGCCGGAAGGGAACTGGGCGGTTGGCATCCAGATCCCCAGTGGCATCGTTAATGTCAAAGCGGAAGTATGCTACATTTAGCTTGCCAGTGTCCTGGATGTAAAAGCAAGATGCACAAAAGTAATTAAAGGAACAGATTTTCATTAATGAAACCAAAATAACTTGGAGTTTTGTTTCCTGTTAAAACTCAAGAGTAAATCGGTACTCCGGTGGCTTTTCAAACACTTTCTGAGCTAAAAAGTTGAAATTAAAGGCATGCCCAAAGTCAGGTATGTTTTTTTCTCAAAATGTGTGTCTGAAACCCGGTACTGAATACACGTGATTGTAGTACGAGACTTAAGGAACAGATTGCTCTGCAGCACGGTCTGTAAGGAGTCACACAGACACATCTCTGTTCTCTGCGTCCCCACTCTGGGCAAGTGCTCTCCATGCATCGGCCTCTCGGGGGAAGCATCCGAATGCGTATCTAGAGGGATTAAAGAATCTTAATTGCTCTACACACTGTAGCCCTCCATGCATTAAGATGGCACTAAGACTTTAATATATACCACCTTTGCCCTACTAAGGTGGCAAACCTCATTTTGAGTTAAAACAAATAGGAGTTGTAGCTTGACGTGACAGCAATGCTGAGAAGAGAATCGTATTTGAAAATGGCTATTCCCCTTTAAGAAAATGAAGCTCTAAATGTTAATTTTCTTTAAATCTGTTTGACACAGAGCTATATTCAAAGCAATATATTTGAAGGGGGACTAAAAAGAGAGAATTATCAGTCATTTACATGAACAGTTGCAATATCTAAGAACGATGTTGCAAAGTTCTAAATTCTCACCACAGAGGCAGAGTTGATGTCCACAGGGACTGCCGTTTAAATTACTACCTACATGATGTGCAATCACATATAAATGAAAAGCCCACTGAAACGCACTGTTAATTACCTATGTGGAATTACTGGTTTGACTCATTTCAAAAGCTCAGTCCAAATTTCCATTTGATCAAAGACAAGAGCATCTAGAACAAACTAACGCGTACCTGGGCGATCTGCAGCATTTCGGGGTTGAGTCTGTTCAGATGAAAGATGAATTCTGCAAAGCCAATTAGTGCCAACTGGATGGTGAACATCTTGCGGAAGGTCCAGTAGTCGGTAGCGTTGGGGAAGGTGTGCAGAGCCCACTCCTTCAGCATACTGCGCGGCACCATGTTACTCTGCACCTCCTTCAGGATGTCTCTCAGAACCTGCACGGGACAAGTGGCGGTTGAAGGAGATCGGGTTTAATGCCCTTCTTGTCAAGGGACAAACACACCAAAACCAACCACCGAACTTCTCTCAAGTGCTGCATCCCATTTAGGAAAAACATCTTCCTCTTGGACGCTTTCAATCCAACACCATTTCCTGACTTCTTTGTCAAAACACATGTAGTATTTTGTTCCCCCATCCTCTGCCCAGCTAGAAAAGGTTCTTTATCTGAAAAGACTAATTGTTTAATAAAACCATATAAGCATGAGAACTGCAAACAGGCACGTGAGAAGACCTGAGACTGGGAAGTGATACACCCTGATCTGAAATATCTTCTATGGGAGACTTTCCGGACAATCAGAACTGAGCCAGAGGCATTCGACCGACGACACTCCGCTTCCTTACGGGAAACTAACGGCACAAACTTCACTATTTTCTAGCTTGGATGCAAGCTGGATATGCATTTTGCAGCAACGAAATAAAATCCTTTATTTTAAGCATAATGACAAGATCTGAAATTATCGGTGGGGTCTAGAACACTTGCAAGCTGACGATGGCTCTCTGCGGGGTTCCTGCACGTACTGCGTAAAAGGGGAAGGATTTTTATCACACAGGACAGGGAAAGACACCGGGTAAAGTAATTTGTAACATGTATTAGTACAGAAAAATTACCTAAAAATACAAAAAGCTAAAGCTGAGAGCTGTATCCGAGTGCTTCTGTAAGCGTACACCATGCAATAGTTTTCTCCCTAGATGTAAATGTTTGCAATCTACCCAAATATTTAATTACTGTAGCATATACTAGCCTAATTAGAGAAAGAAAGAAAGTCAGGATCTGTTCTATTACACCAGAAAGCACGACAGTCATACTGACTTCAATTAATAACCTGAAGGAAAAACTCTCAAAATAGCAGCCGATGTTACGTAACACCTCGGGTTCTTTTCTACCAAAGAAAACCTGAAAAGGGGGTTTCTCAAAACCATGTCCGTGACACATGTGTGCTGTGTCTTTTCTAATAGCTAGATTTGAAACGGGACTGGCATTTTATGTAAAAATTTCCGTTAACCTGAAGATAGAAAACATAAAATAACGTTATTTCTCACAGTTGGCTGTTTGATGGAGGCTGTGGAGAGAGGGAGCTTTGTTCTTTCTGAGAACTCTCACGTACTGGGGTGGGATCTCTCAGCTGTTTCTATTTGACATAGATGAAATGAATCCAGTGGCAATTTTAGGAGAACATTAGAAGGATGGGGGAAGGCTGCCTCACGTAACATGCTGGAACTGCTTATGTAAATTAGGAATGCTGTTTCCCATGTTATCAATTAATTATTCTCAAAGTGCTGTATGAAAGGGCCAAAAAGCAATCAACGCCGTGTCTGTTTGCAGTTACCCAAAACAACCTGGAGTAAAACAAATACAGCTTTTTTGAAGCTTTCCAAGATAATCTAAAATACCAAAGAGATGGAAGAGTTCTCAAGAATACATGAAGCAAAAAACGAATAAACCCCCAACATCAAACCAGCACCTCTGCAAAATCTCTCTGTCTGACTCTAATGAGGGCTGAGCAGTTGGGCGGGGACTGGACACAGCAGAGTTGGCAAGAAAAGCCCCTGATGGAAGTCCATTGCCTGTTCCAGTACCTGGTGGCTGGCTTGTGTCCCCCGAGCCTGGACGGTGGCCAGTCGGTCGTAGTAACGAGAAATGGGGTTGTCGTGCTCGATGCCTTTCTTGGCACAGCGCTGCTTGTAGATCTCCACCAGGGAAAGGGAAGAGGGATTGTCTTCAACCAAACGCATCTGGGGAGACACTGCCACAACCCGGGGGACTAAGGGTCGTTTGGAGGAGAGGAGGGCAGGGGGGAGAGGGGCCACAGGGGGCAGAGAGAGCAGAACAAAACAGTTAATCCATAACCCAAGGACTACTAGAAGAATTAGCACACAAACATCAGCCCTTAGAACACGACTGCGATCATCAGCTGAAGTGGATCCAGAGAAAATTTTTATCACTAGACTCATAACTAATTCACAAGGTCAGTTAAAAGGAAAGCAAGTACAACAGCAGATTGTTTCATCTTAACAGAAACATCTCAACTGTATTAGCAAAAAAAATGAGCCCTCGTAATTCTTCCCACTTTTCTTTATCTGCAGAAAAGAGGGTGACATTCTGTCCAGATGCAAACAGGTTTATATTATCTGCTTACATGACACTGGCCTTATGTCAATAAAAACGACTCTGGAGAACAAAAGTACTAAACTCAACAGGGTATTTAAAGTGATTTGGAAAAACTGGAGGAAAAAATCTGAACATAGTTGAGGAACAGATGGTTTAAATGACACTATGTGAAAATAACATAGGGAAGACCCAGCAAAATATTCAATAATAAGAAATCCTCCCGTCACCACCAAACCTGGTCTCATCGTTTCCCTCAGAATCTGTAATAATTAACCTCAGAAATACAGAAAAAAGTTGTTTAAATGCCTTTAAATTGTTTGGTAATTTCATCAATCTTGAAGAAGAAAATGCATTCTGCAAAGAAGGGGTATTAATGAGCTATTTCTTCTGGTCTCCTTCCATTACCCTCTGGCAGCACAGAAATTAATGTTCTTTGGGTTTTTTCGAACAGTATCAAACCACACGGTGCAGAATTATTTCCAAAAACCGTACAATTTAAAACCAGCTCTTTGAAGCAAAACATGTTACTTTAATAATCATGTTATATGGGGGATGTATTTCTGTAGCAGCGGCCTAGTTTATTGTATCTTTCAAGGCTTTACCTACTGCATTTCTGATATTTTGGGCTCAGCGATGCACAGTGGTCTTCACATATGTCGATACTATATTTACCTTTTGTTATAACAAATCCTTTGGTTTGTACATTTTGGTATTTTTGAAGCCCGAAGTCAAACGGGCATTTCTAGCTCTGTAAGTGCAACTCTCACCGTGTGGCCACTAAGCTCACGACAAGCTTCGTGTCACTAGAGGCTGTTATAGCCCAAAAGCAGGGCTTATAAAACCATACCTAAAATCAGATCTCAGCACTGTTCAGAAGGACAACAGCAAAGCAGCAGCTTTGGCTTAGCAGCTTTGATTAAAGCTTCCCTTACCCGTGATGTGTTTCCTGCTCACCACCCAAGGACTGTTAGAACTGACTAATGCAAAGTACAGAACTCATTGATATGAACTCAGAAAGTGATTCATTGACCTTCTGAAATGAAAAGTATTTAGACATTAAGATGAAGTAGCTACACAGCTGTAAGCTGGAACTTGCCAGCAGCCTTAGCGTCTGGAAGGCACAAGAGTTTTAACTATTTTAAAGCATTTACATTAGTATTTGAATCACAATCAGATCACGTATGTTGCCAGGCGAGACTCTGATAGTCTCTGTTCCTCATTTCATGAATGAATTATTTATAATCAACACATGGAAAAGCCAAGATACACAAGGAAAGAGAAAGAATTAAAGCTGTGTGTTCAGCCTTCATTCCCTGTTCCCGGGCTGAAATGCCTAAATACGTGACCTTTTCATTATCTGAGTATTTTGGCAATTTATACACATAAATCATCGGAACCCTCCTTAACTCCCCTCATTAAGGCCTCCCTACCATTCTGTTTGTTAATTGTGTAATGTTTAAGCATTGCCAGGTGCTGCTGTTGGCAAATGTACGCTCCAAACCATGTAACCTTTTACAGGCTCACAGAAGTACGCTCCACAGGAGTCCTGCATCCAAAGCCTAGATTATGAATGGATTTTATTTGGCAATAACAAACCAGTCCGTATATATTCCTGAAAATAAACGTCACCGTGGATATAGAAACTTACTTCAAAAATTACACAGATATGTTCTCGTATGGCAGAATTCAGAAACTATAGATCAAATTCACAGCTCTACAAACAAACTCCTTCTTCTGTGTTATGTGGAAGGGGTAAAAGGAATTCAATATTCATATATTGCAACTTGGGGAGAAAAAGCCTGGTTCTGTCCCTCTCCAGCTGTCTCTGAATGCTCGATGGGAAGTACATGTAGCCATTCCCAACAGCCCCAACGGGCTCTGTCTCGGCCTGTGTATGTTACTCACAGCTCAGGTTCGTACCATAAATGACGTGTGCCAGCTACTCTAAAAACACCCCAGATCACATGAAATCAACTTTACTGCTTCTGAGGGGCGCCACAGTGCCAGAAAAGACTAATCACCTGCACAGATGTGAATTTACCTTCTGAATATTCAAAAACTGCAGTATTAGAGATCAGTAGCTGTCAAAAACTTTAGCAATTATAATCTTTGTGTATAAAGTAAGTTTTAAAATAACAAAAAAATATCTCTTTTCAGTACCTGTAAAAAACAAATGTCTTTTTGTGGTTTCCTTCCTCTTCTCTAAGCAGGGGTTCAAGAGGCGGAGGAGCTGTAACACCCGCTCCTCCCTGCGCGACTCGGTCAGACAAGCATCGTTCATCACCAGGTACGGGTAGATCTTCCCGTTGTGGCCTCGGATGTAGAGCCTTCGGGCTGCAGTGTTGTGTTTCTGAACTATCTCCACTCTGGGCATAAACCTGTCGGGAAGAAAGGGGTAACAAAGCCCCTGAGCTAATGTCCTCCAGTACTAAATCATGATGGGAAAAAAAGAAAACAAAACAAACTAAAAAACCCACCAAAGAAGTGAAGCAGTGCAACAGCATTACCAGGTACACTCCGACTGCCCAGCTAGCCCATGGTTTCTGTTTTATAGTTAAAAACTCTTCTGTTTGATTTTGCATATTTCTTTTTAAGAAAACACAGTTCTTGAGCAAAATTAATCATTAGATCAGACCTTTATCACTATTTTGAAGATTAGTACCTCTATTGACTACGATAGAACAACTAATCTCAACTTACATCAACATAAAATTAAATCAAATATACTCTTCAAATAACAATACAGTTGATTAATGAGGCAATGTCAAATTACCAAAGGAGGATAAAATAAAAAAATAAAGGTGTTCTATCAAAGTATGGCTCTATGTATGTAATTTAAATATGAAATGCACAAGACTTCCACTTTTGCAGAGCAGACGGACAGAGGAGGTTTTCATTTTCTCCTCCGTTGTCACAATTACAGCCACCGAAGGGTATTTTTAGGTACCTTGCTATCTTGATGTAGTAATGTGTTGGCTTCGGCATAAGGAATTCTCCAGGAATCTCTACTTCTGCAGTTTGAGCTGAAAAATTACTTAGGAAGCGGCATTTTTCCTCTATGAGGAAGAACTTTGGAAGCTGTTTAGTTTTTGCTTCCAGAATTTT